>NW_017306210.1:600000-787373 GCF_001642055.1 Alternaria alternata
CATGTACGGACTGCTTGCTCTGATCAACGAGAAAGAGCGTGAGAAACTCAATATCAGGCCAGATTATGCATTCTCTCGATTTGTCCTGTTTGTCAAACTAATTCATGCCTTAAAGAGATCAGGATCTTATAGCCCGGATGAGCTCTTGAATTATGTTGAGACACTGCGTCTAGCGCTAAGCTTAACCTTTTACAGGGTAGAGGTCATCGGAAGGCCGGCCCTGGGGGATCATCTTTACAACGAGTGGGTCGCTCGACGAAATCAATCCGCCTGATTGTACCATGGTTCGAAATTATTCCATCCACATAAAATGCAGCATTGTGCGACGACCTACGAATTTTCTCTACTCCAGTGCACAAACAACGATTACAATAAGAACTGGCGACGAACTTGAATATGCCCCGTATAAATGCGGCTACGAGTCGCAAGAGGAAGCGCACAGGTGAGTCCCGCTTCTCGCGCTACTGTCCAGTCACTAAGCGTGTCTAACAGTTTCAAATCCGATTGTCGTCCAGCTTCAGAGTCCACTGCTCATGTTACCCGGCGGGATGCGCAATGCCATCTATCAGTACGCACTAGAAAAGACAAGACCGTTGCATGTAGTCGGACCCAGTGAAGATGAGTTGCCTACTGCAGCTCAGATCAGGCGGTTTCATGCCGTGAAAGGACTGGTGCACACTTGCCGGCAGCTCCGCTTCGAGACTAGGGGATCTAATTGGACACGTGTCTTGGAGCTGTGAAGTCATTTGCAGTCCAATCCTCGAGTACCGCTCTGATTCAGTCTTTCTCCGCCTTGACTCAGTCTTTGTCTGCCCTAATCATCTCCAGATTCAACCATTGTGTGGAGGGCCAAATCCCCAGAGTACCTCTGAACATGCTCGCATCCTGGTCCGACTGCCCTCCAATCCTCGTCGAATGGTTGTTGATCGTTGCAAAAATCAACCAGACTACTACTTCATAGATAGCGATATGTTCGACGAGCACGTCAGGCTGTGTGAAGCACACCCCCACCTCGAGGTTATCGTGTTGTCCAATAGTCTAAGGATCACCCAAGGCTGCCGTGGTCTCCTTGTCGCTGGAGCTGCTATCCAGCTAATCTTACGAGGAAAAAGGGTGAACTTTAATGTTGATGCCACGTTCATCAGCGACGTCGACAAAGTCGCACGAGGAATGACGACCCGCCACGGTTTTGGAAGCTTCGAACAGGGCTTCCGCTATCCTGATAACCTCAAATATTTTCCACAGGATTTTTACAACGAAGCCGAACTGAGGCACTCGCAAACAGAAAAGAAGAGAGGGTTTGAGAAATGGTTGGCGCAAATCAGGGAGTGGTACGAACACGGAATTTGACACATACGAGCTGCGGATACTTTGTCTGGTACACTATGGTTTTGTCACCACCTTGTTCATTGGGCCACGCAACATTCCTAGAGCAAAGGTTCAGGGCACCGTCTTCTCAAAACTCTTGGCTACCAAACCAGCACGTCAGCCATGTCCACCCTGACAACCAATAGCGATCTGCGGGTTCTCGATACCAAGTTCACAAATGCTCCTCGTCAATCAAAGGTCGTTGAATAACTGAAAATTTGTTTGACAGTGTCCCGTTTCGTGATGTCAGTATCCACATGTAGGGATTGAACGTGCACGCCGAGCCGTTTTACAAGCTCGGTCTGCCCAGGTTCAATGTTCAAGGTAGGTGCGCATTGTTGGTCTACGGTGAGTTTGTGCGTCAAGCGTGCCAGCTGAGTGAAATTCTGTACGACGATGCCATTGAGAAATATGGTTATTTCAAAACCACGTTGAATGTCTCTATGCAGGATGTCATTTCACAAATAGGATGCTCGTCGACTGAGGGCACGCCGGTATCTCCATTTTGGTGTTTAGCGGCGCTTGGCGATAACTAATCCGCATTACCCCAGAGCCTCCTTCTCCACACCCCAACCCGCCCCATCCGATGAAGAAGAGCCAACGCACCCTTCACCAAAGCAGCTTTCGAAGGGAACAATGACCACGATCGTCAAGAAAGCACCGAATCGAGCTTCCGCCTTTACACCAGTCTTTTTTGAATGATTACCGCCCTCACAGCTCAAACGCGATATTCACGGCAGCATCGTACTTCGCGGAGGTGGCCTAGACTCTTCCCAAAGCAGCATGCCATCCGACAAGCGGGAAGCCTTCGCGCACTGAACGACTCAAGCAAAACGTAAAAGAAGGCTTAAAGGAGTCGGTAATTTAGGCAATAGAAACGGCAGCCGGCTCGTTCATCACGGGACTACATCATTCATTGGTGGATCGGCGCCTTTCTGGAGTCGAGGCATCTCCACAGCCGGAGGAAAGGCGTCCGAAGCAATTTGTATAAGAGGTCTCGCTCCCCACGGGGTGGCACGTCTGTTTGGCTCTTCCAGAACGTCGGCAGCATGGTGGCACCAAGCTTGAGAGAAAGTGCTCTCTGGACTTGGTGCGCTGATTCCAATGGTTGACACCGGTACGTGGATTTACTTCTTTTGGCTCAACATGCTGCTTTTGTTCATTGCGACCAGCACCCCATACACGCATGACCCATGGGGAATGCCTCTACTATAGCACGGAGTAAAAGCTAACCATTGCAGAGGTATCTGGAGACTCCATCAACATGTCTCCCCACATGCGCACCACAACTGTTATCCCACACATTGCCGTTCCCATCTACCGGCAACCCCTCGGTCTTCCGAACATCACCCGGTTTCACAATCTGGACAAAGCATCGTGATCTGGAAAACGGCACAGATTACATTGCTCATCTCGCGACACTCTCGCTATGATCCACCAGGACCCTCTTTTCTCGAAAACTTCACGATTCTTGGCTCAGGATTTTCACGCTTTGTCGCGCGTAGCGGGCCGCTAGCGCTGCAACCTCGGAGTCGGAGATGAGTTTTTGTTGCGCGTCGGCCAAGACCGGCGTTTCCGGGCAAACTTGCCAAGTTGATACCATGGACACCGTCGAGGAATGCGAATGAATTTGCCAGCAAGGAAAGACCCCAGCGAGGCACATGTGGACATATGACGTCGTTGACCGTGAGATACCGCGCTCCGCGAATTTTTGGATAGGTCCCGCAGGAACGGCCACCCCCATCTTTCGAATGCAGAAGTTCAGGCGTACCAATCACCAGGGACTAGGAACAAAATGTGCAGCACGGGTCGGAGAATAACTTTGTCGCGCCGGCTTCCATCCAATGACGACCTTCTGGACTCAATACCCGGACTCAACGCTCTAAGCGACTTGAGGCTCTGCGGCATCTAGTGAGAACCGTCCCGTCCGTGCGTACACCTCTTGCATATGTTGGGTGACATGAAGCACTTGTCAGCCTCATCTGCACTATAGACGCGTCTATGCCCCTGCATGAGGAACATCCCGGGTAGCCCCAAACGTTCTGATAGGCCAGCTAGGTGAAGTTCAGCGTTGGATACTTCGGATCGCGTAGCTCGCCGATACTCGCGCGTACCACGAACATCACGATACACGGTGGCCACGGGAGGGCAACCGTTCGCCGCCGTTATTCTTGGAGTTGCCTGGGCGAGATCACGCATGATGTTCCATACGAACGAGTCTACAATTGCCCAGAACTGGAACCGTCGTGTACTTGCAATAGGTGCGGTGGGCCGATCATTGCACTATCACCGTCTGTGCTTCTCGGCGTGTCCAACCATTCCGATACTGCGCGACTTTGAAGAAAATTCACAACCGGCAGCTCTCCGGCTCGAGCGTACTCGTGACAGGCTGCCCCATTGTCGGTTCCAGCTCCACGATGCGATGTCATCATACCTCCGTTGCCAGGGCGCTCGTGCGAGAGTGCCTCCTGTCGCCTCCATGCCTAGGGCGTTCTGGAAAAACTTAGTCGGATGGATATGCGGATGAGACTGACACTGGGGCTCCACTGTCAATAGACCCTACAAACCCGTCTCCGCATGCATTCTGCTATTTATACGGTGCAGCCTTCTCCTCAAAGTCCACACTGGTCTCCTCTTCTCCAGCTTCTCTCCAGCTCGGTTTCCTGAGAAGTCTACCCCGCGCTGCAGACCGGCTCATCTTTGACCGACACTTTATATTATTTTCCATCAGTTCCTAATTACAACGCGCCCAACATGACAGTCTTGTCGCGTTTTTACAAGAAGAAGGCGGTTGAGGAGGAGGTACACGAGAAGGGAACGCCAGCCACTGGTACTCCTGCGGAGACACCTTCCAGGGGTAACTCTGCTGTGCAGGCCACCGACCTTGAGCCCAAGGGCCGCGTGCCTGCCGTTGCTATCATCCTCGGTGCCGTCGCCAGTATTGGTGGTTTCATGTTCGGATACGAGTCTGGACAGATCTCTGGTTTCCTCGAAATGGACGACTTCAAGCAACGCTTCGGTGAGAACGCTGAGTTCTCTGCTACCCGTTCTGGTGCTATTGTCGGTCTGCTAGCGTAAGTAATCGTTTTCGAAAACAAGAAGCACGCCTAACAATCTATCAGCGTCGGTACTCTCTTTGGATGCTTGGGTTCAGCTCCTCTTGCTGACACCTTCGGTCGTCGTCTCACTATCTCCGGTTCGGCCTTCTTCTACATCGCTGGTGTCATTATCGAAATCACCAGCAAGGACGTCTGGGTTCAGTTCGCCATGGGTCGCTTGACTGCCGGTCTCGGTATCGGAGCCCTTTCCACCGTCGTCCCCATGTACCAGTCTGAATCGATCCCCAAGCGCATCCGTGGTGCCACCGTCTCCTCTTACCAATTGTTCATCACACTCGGTATCTGGACTGCGTACATGGTCAACTACGGTACATCAAAGGACTACACCAACAGCGCTCAATGGCGTATCCCCAACGGTCTCTCCGCACTTTGGGCTATCATCCTTGGTAGCACCATCCTGCTTCTACCCGAGTCTCCCCGTTACGCATACCGCAAGGGCAAGATCGATGAGGCTCGCGCCAACATGGCCCGTCTCAACGGTGTTGACCCCCACAGTGCTTTCATCGACGCTGAAATCGCCGAGATCCAGGAGAAGCTCGAGGCTGAGGCTGCTGGTGGTGACCACCCATGGCACGAGATCTTCACCGGTCCCCGCATGTTGTACCGCACCCTGCTCGGTATGGTCCTCCAGGCTGGTCAGCAGTTGACTGGTGCCAACTACTTCTTCTACTACGGAACAACCATTTTCTCTGCCACCGGTCTCGAGAACTCCTACGTTACATCCATCATTCTCGGTACCGTCAACGTTGTCGCTACAATCTTCGGTCTCTGGGTTGTTGAGAACGTCGGTCGCCGCAAGGCTATGATGGTCGGTGCTGCGTGGATGGCCATGTGTCTGTTCATCTACTCCTTCGTCGGCCAGTACAGTCTCGATCGCAATGCACCCCAGACCACACCTGCGGCTGGAAACGTCATGATCGTCTTCACCTGCCTGTTCATTGCCGCATTCGCCACTACCTGGGGACCCCTTGTCTGGGCCATCGTCGGAGAGTTGTACCCTGCTCGTTACCGCGCTACTTGCATGGGTCTCGCTACCGCATCCAACTGGCTCTTCAACTTCATCATCTCCTTCTGCTCCACCCTCATCACCGACGAGATCCACTACCTGTACGGTCTTGTTTTCGCTGTCTCCCTGGTTCTGCTCTTCGTCATCGTCTACTTCTTCATGATTGAGACCAAGGGCCGTTCGCTCGAAGAGATTGACACCATGTACATGATCCACGTCAACCCTATCACTTCCGCCAAGTGGGACCCATCAAGTCTGCAGAAGGACGGCCTCGTCGACACCGACAGGCTGCACATGGGTGCTGGTGGTCGTACCTTCAGCAAGGCTGAGCAGGCTGGTACCCACGGCGGTATCTTGGAGCCGGCTGAGCGCAACGAGAACCAGGTTTAAAAGGCTGGTTATCGTATGAATGAGGCTACGATGGAGAAAGGACTATATTCACGTTTGGATGTGGATTGTGACGGCCTAAAATTTATCAGTTGTAATTCAAAATGATTGTCCGTTCTATGTGACAATGCAAGAGTATGCTTATATAGTACATACTCAATACATTATCATCAAATAATTCATCATCAGCTGCTACTCCGTGTGAATGTTGTCTTATCTTGAAGGCATACGCTAATATCTCCGTGTTAGAGTTGTAATGCATAGTTCACTATGTCTTTGGGATATGTCTTCCTCTTTACCTCATACATGATAAATATCAGGCAGGTACAGAAATACCAAGCCCCATCTTGCATCCTACGTTAGAATTGACAGGAAAACGTCCGCAGATTAGTAGCATGGTAGACTTATACATCGTTTAGTATTATCTTGCATTATGTTTGCTTAGCTATGCGACTTAGAACCTGTAATACTCATCATGATCGACCCATATGGCCACAAAAAACTGCCTCGGAGTCATATGCTAGTATTCTCCTGTCAGAGTTGTAGCGCATCAGCCAAGTGCATACCTTTAGGACATGCCTTCCTCGCTGTACTTAGATACCCTCACAACACCACTTCTCAATCTCTTCCTGGAAGACTGTCACTCTCCTTTCGCTCCACCTACTCGGTGAGAATTTGGAGCGGGGCGGACATTGGATAAGGCCTGGTCCCGCACCAGGAAACACCCGAACCTGGTTAGGTATTTGAGGTGAGAAAAAATGCCCCTCCTTACAAAGCCGGCGTAAGTCATTGTTGACGACGTGATGCTTGACATCTCCGTGCTTCGCATAGTACAACAAGGTGGCTTCACGAATGAAATTGTCGCCGCGGGAGGATTCCTCGAGGTATGCGAGGTACAGGTGAAAGGTGATGTGAGGATGGGAGACGCTCATCTGCAGCAGTCGACCAAAAGGCAACTCCGAATCACTTTTTTCCAAGCCAGTGAAAAGAACATAGCTAGTGCACAGAGTGACTTTCCGAATGCACTGTTGTTGGCTTGCCGAGCATGTAGCAAAGAAAGTAGTAAAATCTTCGATTTGCTCCCGTCATTCCGAGCGAATGGTAAGATTGTTCAGACCAAGACCTAAGCCTTTGGTTTCGTAGTATAGCTGACGACAAATGTATTTGAGGCAGTTGGACTCGGTGCTAGGATCAGTCGGTCGGCATCCTCTGAAACTCTTCTGGGTGTCGTCGTGCTCAACAAGAAGGAGACCCTGATCTTCAGTGAGTGCGTATTCGTATATCATATCGCGGATCTCTCTAGGTAGGTCTAGTAAACGGCTTGAACTCGGTTGGCTAGACATCTTGAGTCTCGACAATGGATGTAGGTTACGTGTGTGCGCGAGGAAGAAAGATTCGAGATCGGGGAAGATTTTATATTCGATGGTTATCGTAGTGAAGAATACACTGTATACTTTCATTGAAACTTTTGGCGGAGCACAAGGTAGAAGAAGAGAACTACTCTGTAGCATATCCGCCTACACACTATCATTCTACATACCAATACTAAGTGGGTTTCCGCCACCGTTGTAAAGCGATACTCCTCTCTTCTCCCCGGCGAACCGGTGCACTAGAACACGTAGTAGCCGGACAAATCCTGATAAAATCATTCGACTCGTCGTCTTGAATGAACCCATTTACATACTTCCACAGATAGCAGGTGGAAGCCTTGTATGAAAAGGCCATACAGTTATCGATTCCGTCACACCTTTCACGGCAAGCATCTACCGAGATGCCGGGGACGTCGAGGATAGCTTGTGAGCCTGAAGCTGGTTTTTCTCCGCAACGGACAAAGTAGTTGTCTTGGCATTGCCCACCGTAGGAGGGGCAGCTGTTTGCGAGGCCTGCGGTGAATTGCTGGCACTCTGGGTAGGCGAAACAAGATATTGTTGGTGCTGGGGGGATGCAGACAGTAGATGTAGATGTGCTGGTAGTGCTGGTCGAGGTAGGCACGGTAGATGTTGCTAATGTTGAGGGTGGGGTGGTGGCTGCCAAGGGATTGGCTATGCAATTACGGTTGTAGTACTTCAAGCCGGTATTTGGTTGGGGAGCAACGTTGGTGCTAGTAATCGGTATCCTGGTAAGGTAGCACGTATTCGAGTAGACGATCATGCTCCCACATGCGCTCTGGGCCTGGCAGTCTGCCAAGCATGCATCCAGAGTCGTGAAAGGCTTTCCAGATATCACCTGGAGATCAACAGTGTCGACTCCTTCAATGCCACAGAACTGATCGGCAGTTGGTGACGGAGAGGCGGCGGTGGTTGAGGTCGAAGTGACAGTAATCTCGGAGGACGTGCTGGAGGTGACCGGGATGGGAATTACCGTTGAAGAGTCACTAGACAACGACTCGCTAGATGAAGTGCTGGTAGTTGACTCACTGGCCGAAGAGGTGGAGATTACAACCAGATTAGAGGAGGAAGCGCTACTAGAGCTGGAGCTGCTGAGGGAGCTGGATGAGTCAAGAGTCGAAGAGCTGACAGCGGAGCTCGAAGAAACGGCATCGCATTTTCCAAACCCTGGCTGACAACCCGTCCCGCAGTAAGCGCTTGAACTTCCGCAGTATGAGTACTGAGAACAGCAGTCACCGTATTTTCCACCAGAACATGTCATTCCTGCTGGTAATGCGCCGTACAGGTTTCCGCAGCGAGCATTCGTCGTGACCTTGACCTTTACTGCAGTAGAAGATGGTGCCACCGACGAGACTGCTCTGGTAGATGAGGCGATGCTGCGGCTTGATGTTGTCGAGATGCGCGTGGATGTAAGAACGCCGTTGCAGGTTCCAAACGATGACTGACAACCAGTTCCGCAGTAGTCTTTCGTCTTGCCGCTGCGAAAATTTCGTTAGATTGCCTGGACGACATGCAGACTCTATGATCAGGTGCTTACCAGTAACCGTATTGAGAGCAGCAGTTACCCCATTGTGAGCCTGTACAGCTCATGCCACCGGGCAAGGCATTGTAAGCGTTTCCGCATCGCGCGTTCGTCGATACTTTGCCAGCGGCAAGCGTCGCCGCTGCTGCAAGAGGAACGAGAAGATGCCAACGCATCGCGAATGATATTAATAATTAAGATGTACGCAATAAAGAATATGCTATTAACACTGAGCAAAGAGCGAGAGAATGACTGTTGGTGGGATGCTCGTAGAGAGTGAAACGAGATGACGATTTGATAGAAGCTGAGAGGCCACAGGTTTATACCTACCTTTGCCTGGAGAAGAAGTTCTCGCTCTACAGAATGGTTCCGACGTGGCTTGCATACTCCCATACAGAGTCCACGATAGCCTCGTCCAGACCCTTATGACAGCCACCAAGGCGTTCATCGCGTTTGCGCTTCGGCAAGACGATGAGTCGAAAGTCGTCCGCATCAGGCCATGTGCAAGGCACGAAACCACGCGAGGGAAAGGGGACGTCGGAGTAAGATGAGCAAGTCGCGCTATCGATGAACACTAGTTTGGGGCGTGTTCTGTGATTGGAGTAGCCCCTGGAAGGCACGTGTTGACGCAAGCCACGCGCGAGTGAGACTGATCACGACTTACCCAGTTCAATGATCTTCGGCCGCTCCGCAATATGGAAGCTTTCCAGGTACCAGAGTGAACTATCGCTTCCCTGTTGTCGTAGCATGGTTTTGGGGGCGCGTGGTGGTTGAAAGCTGCGGATGCGAGGCCGCTGCCTTGCAGGGTGGGGCCGAATAAGGATTCAGCTGGACTAGCTCCTAGCGAAAAGGTCCTAGGGTTCTGCAGCGTCTGCACTATATTTACGTTCGACTTGCTCATTTCCTTCATGCTATTGCCCAGAATCGTGTGCTTTGAGCCATGTATCAGCACCCAGGTACATGGTTGTTCTCTGCGACTCTTATTCACTACATTGGCTCGTCTGGCATAGGTCGCTATTTGTAGCTCAGCGCTACCTAGGTAGATATCTTGAGAAAGATCATCGATCACATTACTCAAGTCTTACTGGGGGAGATAAGTTTATGTTACAAAGCATAAGTTGTTTTCCACACTTCGCCATGTTGAACATAGAACTGACAACTACAATCCCTCTGTAAACGCCCCTACATGTTGCGATGCACGCGATCTACTGCGCGATCATGAAGAATGATGCCCTGTGGAAACAACTCTGGTATTCCTCTCCGACCTTGAGACACCGAAGCTCACTTTCCATGTTTGGCCGAAAGATACCCCAAACACTTGTCTCCGAACTCAGCGACAGGCAAGCCAGATTGTTATTTGTAACAAGTCTTTCCAGATACTAATGATCGAAGCAAAGGAAATTCTCCCCTCATGTGCTCGAATGCCCAAACATTGTGCCTCCAGCACGAATGATGCCGGTAGACATGACCGCTCCAAGCCGGACCCTTGAACTCTTTGCACTTTCGGTACACGCTTGGATACCAATTGGTTTGACGGTTCCGTTTTCTGAATCCTTGTTTTTTCTCAATTCTTTTGAATTTTGATTGAAGACTTCCTTCATGTGTTTGTACAGGATGGCGAGATCTCGCAAGACTGAAATTAGATTAGTAAACACCCTCGGAGATAAAGCTTTTGAATACGGTCCAGCTCACCAGTCTGTCTGGCTCCCTCATCTTGGAGGGAATCGAAGTAAGCCTTGACATCCTTTGATTTCTTGAGTAGTACCTTCAACTCTTGAGCGTATTCCTGTAAGCTTATGAAGTTTGGAGTTCGTTCGACCCATATGCCCTGAAACCTACATCTGGTGGACCATTTGGGAAAAGCTTGCAAAGTAACCTTTTGATGACGGGATATTATATCAGGCAGTCCAATGAATACAGCTTTGTTTCCCCGATGGGGAACACTATCTTGGGCTGAAGTCAGCTCTTCCAATCTTCGAGCGCGGTCAGCAGTTGTGGCAAGCATTTGTGGTTTCGAGAATTTTGCGCTCGTTGTCAGTGAATTTTCGAGTACGAAGGTTTTATATGGGCAGATACCAAGGGCAGCTTGTGACTCCATGCAAGGTGGGCGGGTTCAGCTGGGGCTGAGGCCGCTGACTACATACATGTATGCAGCGCCCTACCTGTTATGCTCCGCCCCGCCTGGTAGCAATTTTCGAGATAATCTTTCAAGCTCAAAGTCTCTGGAGTTATGGCAACGATGGCCAACGTGCACACCACAGCAGCAGAGCCACCCACAACACCACTACCTGCAGCGCCAGCGTTGGGTTCAGTAGAGGCTCAGAATGTGGGCTTGCTGCAGTATGTCGAGGCATCGCTCGATGAGGACGAAGAGTTCTATTTCTTGCGTTTCGAGCACCTGCAAAGGACCAACCTTGTCGCGTTGCAGATGAAGCTCATTCGCACGAAGGACGTGTTGTCAAAGGCGTCAACTATCTCTGATGATGATCTTGAAAAACTGAGAACGAATTTAGAGCAATATGGCAAGCATACCCGCATCGCTTCGTACAGTACATTTCTAACCGATGTCAGCTACTGCAATACAAAACTACCACTCCCTGCGGAAAAGAAAGAGTCTAACCTCAAATGACGCAGTGGAAAGAAAACTCCTGTTGCAGGCCCACTTTCACTCTCAGGTTAAAGACATAGGCGTTTTCAAATCACACTATTATATTTCGACGTAACGGACGTCAAGATTGATACCCTACGAAGCTTACTGATGGAGCGACTACCCGTATGGATGACCTACTCACGCAACGAACGAGCAGCCCGCAAAAGAGAATATAGAGATGGCAAGCCACCAAAGGAAGTTTCCGGTTCTGTTGATCGACTGTGTCGCTTCATTATTGCTGCGATCGGTGGGCTCTTTCTTGTTGGACCGATGCTGATCATGGCCATCCGACCATCAACGGCGAAAAGCCTCATAACGGTGTCGGCGTCAGTGTTTCTATTCGCTGTTGTGTTGACCTTCGGAGTACGAGTGACAAATATTGAGGGACTCGTGTCTACGGCGACATATGTTGCTGTTCTTGTGGTGTTTGTCGGTTCGAGCACTGGTGGTGGCAGCGAGGTTGCGAGGCTCGCGAGTAATGGCACAGTAGCGTAGAGATTAGTACGTTGCGTGGAATACCGTGGTGCACACAATGTATCCATCTCATGGGTCGATCAGTAAACAGGCACTGTGTCGTGCGCCGTTGGACCGGTAGGACAAGCTTTCTGCATGTGAGGTCACTCCTGTAAAGTCCTTCCTCTTTGTCATATAAGGCTACCCCACCAACCCTCATACTCTCCCGACGACCGAACATTATGCTTCCACAGCCTTGGCGCGTCCGCCCCTCACATGATGCTATGAAGTCAATGGCAGGATAACGAGGTGCGCGGCTCTTCGGCGCCGATCAGCCTCGGCAAGTGGAATAGCCAGCCAACCAGCCGAATACCGACGTAGGCCCAGCTCTCCGGAGCACTGGAGCTTGCACATGCCACAGTCTCCCACCTCGCTGTTGTATTTTCTTTCTTCGCAATCACTGTGGGCAGAGTCGCGTAGGTTCTCACTTGCTTCGCACAGCTTTTCTTGGTATCCATACCGGATCCTGTTATAGTTGTACGAGGTTCTGCGCGCGCACAATCGCTTCATCCTGCCCCCCCCCCCCCCCCGGACCTACGGACGCGACCCCCACCACAGCTTTCTACCATGTCAAACATGACGGACTCGGTGATTGAGAAGCTGCCCAACACGGCAGAGCTCAAGGAAGATGTCAAGGCCGCTTCCAAGTCGTCGCTGCAGTCGCTACGGGCGCTGTTAGCTGGAGGCGTGGGTGGTGTGTTTGCGGTTGTTGTGGGCCACCCGTTCGATCTAGTCAAGGTGCGCATGCAGACGGCAGAGAAGGGTGTATACACGGGCGCTATGGACGTTGTGAGGAAAACAATCGCAAAGGAGGGACTGGCCAGGGGACTGTATGCGGGTGTTTCTGCGCCGCTTGTCGGTGTTACGCCCATGTGTGAGTGCCCTTGAGAAGCCGTGTATGGGTCAGTCGGACTAGAACGTTAGCTGACATTCTCCAGTCGCCGTGTCCTTTTGGGGTTACGATCTCGGCAAGCAGCTCGTTTCTAGCGTGTCCAAAGTCGAAAACAACCAGTTCAGCGTCGCACAAGTCTCCGCCGCCGGTTTCTTCAGCGCCATCCCCATGACCATCATCACCGCACCTTTCGAGCGCGTAAAAGTGCTCCTACAGATCCAGGGACAGAAGAATCTAGCACCTGGCGAGAAACCCAAGTACTCTGGTGGTATGGACGTTGTCAAGCAATTATACAAGGAGGGCGGCATAAAGTCCGTTTACCGTGGCTCTGCCATGACATTGGCGCGTGACGGCCCAGGATCAGCCCTCTACTTTGCGACGTACGAGTACGTCAAACGCACTCTGACTCCCAAAGACCCTGTTACGGGACAGCCTGGATCGCTGAGTATGGGCGCGGTCATGGTGGCGGGTGGTGCTGCCGGTATCGCCATGTGGATACCAGTCTTCCCCGTTGACACCATCAAGTCGCGATTACAGAGTGCCGAGGGCAGACCGACAATCAGTGGAACCATCAAAGGCATTCACGCAAGTGGTGGCCTCAAAGCCTTCTTCCCTGGCATTGGACCTGCCATGGCACGAGCAGTGCCTGCCAACGCGGCTACTTTCGCTGGCGTAGAACTTGCGCAGAAGGCTATGACCAAGATGTTCGACCGCGACGGCGAGTAGGGCCCTACCAGCATCGCCAAACCATTTGGTGGAGGCGAAATCATGTGCGACGACGATCAAAGACTTTTCCAAGCTCTTCGTGCGATATCCCACAGAGGACGCTTTTTCATCTCTTTCATACTCCATGTCTAGTTCATTTCTATGTTGATCGAGCGAAACGACGATTGACGATATTGGTGGCATAGCATATGGCGTTGTTTTACGTTTGTACGCCTCCAGCGCTTATGTATAGAGTAGGTAAGGGGCTTCCTAGATGGCGTCTCCTTCGTCCGTCTTCTCGCCAATAGATACTATTTCTACACACGCCCCAAGATATGCCGATGAATCTTTGATGATCCAACAGAGCGGTTCCGAAGGCGGCCATGTGGTCGGTCATAGCAAGGGATGAAGGTGAGGGGCGGCAGAATGCGGATGCATCCGCTGCTCTCCCTGTTCCTCTTCATCCCGAACAACAGCAAACCAACAACTACTATTCTCTTCCAGTGTTATGCCGAAGTGTGGAGTTGTCAAAATGCCGGATATGAATTCGCAATCCCTGACGCATGCTTTCTTTATTTCCTCAAGTTTAATCCTCCGATGTATCTCGCGACCACACGGCGTCAACCTGCCTTTAGTTCCTCTTTGTTCCAGCAACATGCTGCTCGTATTCATGATATATGTGTTTCAGAAATCCTTTCCGTACGCCTGTCGATCTCTCTAAAAAGATGGACGGGATATCCTGCTAACGCGCGGGCGGAAAGTGGCCAATATTGCCCTCCGACGGGCCGACCATAGTGGTGAGAAATCGGGATATGAGGATGGACACTGGCCAGCCCCCGTCGACTTTAACACCAATTGGACTGAGGTTTGATCCACTTAGGCAGCACCCAGTGAATCCCGCTGTTCCTGTTATTCTTTCTGGTCCGGGGTCGAATACTACATCGACGAGGACCATCTTCCTCAACCACCCATTTGAAAGGTTGAGTCCTATACTGGCATCGAGTCCAAGGATTGTCGAGGCCGATTCCAAGAGACGCTCATCTGTCTACCTGGACGTGAGAGAAATTGATACCATGCACAGCAGATTAATACCTGGTACCGACTTTTTCGACGACTGTTCATCCGAGTCCGACTCCGGAGCCAGCGCAGCCTTACTCGCAAGGATATGTACGGACACTCCTGAACTTGGTCACCGCAGCCAACCACATCCCACAAACATCGACGATAGAAGCGTGCCACGGGGTCGAAGCAGACACCGTCGCACCACCACCGCGCTCTCCAACGTGACGAGCCTACCAGTCAACAGCTCAGACTACAGCGGCTTCAACGAAGAACATACCGCGGGAGTTGTCGTGATGGAAGACGGAGACGCACCAAGCCATGCCCGGAAGATGTTTTTGACGCGTCTCAATAAGGAGAATGTACGGTTGGTGGATGGCAGATCCCTCAGATCGAGTATCGACTCACCCCGGCATTCCATCTTCAACGGCTACAACAACAGCTCTCTCCCCATATCTCCAGCATATCCTGCATCAGCCTTGGCCGCCATGTTCTCAGCTAGTGCGACCTCAAGGGATAAATTGCGTGAGAATGGCGAGGAAACACTCACGCCTCTACCGCAGAGTCCTACGTTCCGGAACGGTCATCACCAGATGAATGCTTCAGATGGTGATAGCAGCTCTGATAGTGTACTTGCAGATTCTATCATCAATGCGCATGTGCATGCGATGCGTGCGCTAGAGGCATTGAGAGCCGATCCAAAGAGTAACGAGAATTTGGAGAGGAGTGGGGGGAAAGGAGTGGGGAAGGTGGAAGCTGGGCGTAATTATCTGAACTCGGGTACTACGACTAGTTGGCCCAAGTCTGTAACCTCGTTATCTGCGAATCGGCAGATCAGGCTGAGCGCTCTGTCAATGGGAACAGTGACACCTAAACGAGGACAAGAAGCAAGATGCGGCGATGATTGCGCTGCTTCCCAAGACGTCAATAGAACGAATCCGTTTGCCACACCCTTGCCAGACACCAGTTTATCTTTCCCGGCAATGGGCTACACCTGCGATTCCAATTGCCTGCCCAACTTCTCCCTCCCCGCTTCCAATCCTAGTATTCGTAGTGCAGAAGACTATGCTAGGTTGGACTCAGCCTGTACCAGTATTTCCCCCGAGGGAGTTACAAGTTACCTGCCCCACAAGCCCGAAACCGCTTACAACGCTCGAAAAGGCAAGCATGTACTCGGTCTTGTGACGACGAGCGTGGAGGGCTTGGACTTGAGGAGTCGAAGAGAGAGGAATGAGAGTGCGCAGGGTTTGATACGGGGTCAGGCCGAACCAGGCGATGGGAAAGGGAGGAAAGATAGCAGTGCGAGGCAGAGCGCAGGCGGTTTGGTTATCTGGGTCGGGATGAAGAGGTGGACGTGGAAGATGCGCAATGAGACCGGAGGAGGGAGAGGGGCTAATGATGAACTTAGACAAACGAAGTTGGAGGGGATTGTTGTACCGAGTAAGCTCTTGGACAGCGATGCTGATGATGAGAAGCAGGGATATCGCTATCGAGATCCGCGGCATAACAGCGCTGAAATCGACTTCGACGATACGGCTTTTGCTGAGAGACTACGATCGGCTAATCGCCAGTTACTTGGGCAATCTTTCCGCTTCAGCGCGAGGACGCTGCGTGGTGTACAGTTTGGCAGGCGCAATGTCTGTTGTATCGCTAGTATTAACCACACGGGACACGAACGGAGAGGAAGCGCAGATAAACAAACAACATCCTCGGCGCAGCTACCTCACCCCTCGGAGACCCATCTACTCGCTTTGTACAGGAATCCCGCTATCGGTTTCAAAAAGTACATGATGGTTACGTGGGCGAGAAGGATCGCTGTGTCTTCTGCCTCGCCGAAGGAAGCGCATGTACCGACTCTGGAACTGGTGTATATGGTCTCACCGACGAGAATTGTTGTTGTCATGACCGTCTTGCTCAGTATTAGTGTCGCAGCGGCGTTGGCTTGGGTGGTTTTGGGCCATGTTGGGGATGGGCAGGAGACGGCGGGACCGGGTCAGCGGGTGGGAAGTGGGATGGCGATTGGTGTTCTGGTGCTGTTAGTTGAGGCGTGTGGGTTTGGGGCTTGGGTTGCGTTTTCATAGAACAGGCGAGACATTGGTCGCATGGGAATGTATGAGTGGGACGATGGTATCCGTGCACGTCTTGGTGTAGCTTTCTAGGAGCGATATGAAATAGAGTTTGATGGAGCAGATGGAGTAATATAGGCGGGTAAATAGGAGGGATCATGGGAGTGGCTGTAGATTTGAGTGTCAAATGGAAATCAGAGTAATTTGTAGCACAGTAAGAAGGTATAACCATTTTGGTTCTGACAGGAATTGGAAATGCTAAAATTGAGTCAAGAGAAGTAGTGCCGACTGGTACACTGAACGCTGGTCACGTGACGCTTACTGCACTGCATTGAACATTGGCCTGGGGTCGGTGAAGGCAATACCCTCTCTTTACCAAGTTGTAACCTAGCTACAACATTTTAAGCAGTTTTTTGAGTTTCATCTCAGAATTAAAAGAACAAGAGCAGGCATAGGCTGCACTACCACTTCTGTCCTCTTCCATTTGATGTCCTCCAACTCATCAGAATCAATAACCCATGCCTGCTCTCCCCACCGCTCGCTCAATCTCTTCCAACATAGTCTGCGCTCCCTGCGCACCCCTCGGTGTTCCTCGCGGAAACTTGTATCTTCCATCCACACCACCAGGCGGATCGACAAGCTTGCCCTGCGAAGAACCAGTGAAAAGCGGTATCTGGCCATCGTAGACACGAATCGGACTCAGCTTCTCCAGAGACCGCGAGTCGAGATCATCGAACAGCTGGCTGAGAACACGCGCGTAGGCTCTTGTGAAGCCCATGTACGGCGCCCCTCCGCGATAAGGCATGTTGGCCGGGTCCTCGGCGTCCAGTACAGTGACCCACGGCTCCAGGTCCAGGTTCGGGACTTTGCCGCGAGCAAAGTCTGGCGCATTCAGCAACGAAGCCAGTACAGCTTCGTCGATGACAATGCACACATTGCGCCGGACGTCCGACGGCCACTCTTCGTCGTCGTCGTCGTCTTCATTTCTCTCCCGGCCAACAAAATCTGCGATCCACTGGTTAAACGCCTTGCGCACCGAGGCATAGTCAGCCCCGCGCAGAAGAGCACTGTCAGAGATGACGGGTAGTGCGAACGTGTCGGGATCCATTTCAGCCCCACTCTCCGACGGGGTAGCGTAGTCGTGTAGCTTCTTCAAGGCGGCAGCCCACTGTGCGTCGTCGTTGTCATTAGCATAGGCGGTGCGCACAACGACAAAGCCCCATTGGTGGGTGAGACCTTCCATTGCGCTGCGGAACTGCGCTGAAAGGCCACTGAGATCTCGAAGTTGTGATTGCTCCGCCATTCTGAAGTTGGCCGCAGTGGGTGAGAGGTGAGAGCGTGGAGCAATCTCAATTGTAGAGGCGGGGGCGGGGCAGTTGGAAGGAGGCCTGATTATTGGCCGGTGCAGACGAAATTGGTGTTCAAGTCAGGAGTATCCGGGACGGTCTTTGACATCTCTTCGTTATTTATCCGTTTATCATCTTCGGCATCTATTATGTCGAAATGAGGCAGGTGCAACTTCGAAATGAAATGCCAAGCCTATCGCAACAAGACCCACTCAAGAGGCTGAAGATACAAACACGCTAAACTGACACGAGCTAATTATAATGGGCTGCACAAGGCTGGAACGAACACAGGTACGGAGTACTGTGCCAGGATGAGTTTAGTGCAGGATGTCGGAGCCATGAAGGAACAGTCTCAATAAAATTTACTCTATAGGGGCGGACAAATGACTACCACTACCACAGATTCGTAGTGTCAATGGAAATTTCCCCATTGGTAATACCGAGCGTCTCCAAGCGGTCAAGATGCTGGTTGACCTGTAGCGCTCTCGCCTGATACGTTTGATCGTTGGGATTGTTCAACGGGCTCCATGCCCGGCGCATATCCGTAATGGCACCGCGCACCCACGTACGTGTATTCGATGCCATATCTTCTAGGTGTTCTCTGAACCAAGTGTCCCAGCAGTCGCGTATGTTGATGCCAGCGTTGGGGTGCCCAAAGTTGTATCCATCAGATGCTCGCTGGAACTCTTCTCGGAGTACTCTGTTGATGCCTATGAGCTTGGGTCGGACATACGGATGGTTCAGATAGTTGAATACCGCAATGGCCTTGATTGTGTCAGTATGTTGATCGTTGTAGTGGCCTACCATACTCACATCTCGGATGGACTGTAGCGCTTCCCGAGGCTCGTTGCTGGCGACCATTAATAGCCAACTGGCATCACTGATGGGATCCAAGTATCTCCATATCTACGGCAGCATGGTCAGTCTAAGTCTCATCCATGAATACCTCCATGTCGGCTACATACCCTAGCTTTCATCCCGTTCAGGTTCGTACGCAGCAAGACGAAGTTCACTGTGTTCAGCTCACTACCGAGCGCGTCCATGATACGCTCACTGGGAACTGGACTCATGAATCCACCAGGCAAAGATGGGCCGCTCGCAATAGGGTTGTTGAAGCCATTGATGAAGAAGTCGCATGGAACTTTACACCTTCTGTCGCCCGGTGCATCGGTGAAAAACAGAGCCATTGTCTGTATCTCGATAATGTGTTCAGCTGTGTGGGATCAAGAGTCAGCGATGATGATCATGCAAGGAGAACTACATCTATAGCATGCAGAAAGAGTGAGTATCAACTTACTGGCATAGTATTCGCCATCTGGCAACTGAGAAACTCTGAGGTTAGTCATGGAGCAATGATCCTCGAACATATGGGTCAGGGCATTGTCGTAGATGGGATTATTGTTGTCCCACTGGCCAGCGCTAGTCCACGGCCTCTTCCTCCACTTGATCTTCTTGCCATTGGGGTTCGCCGAGTCTACACACTCAAACTCAACGTCCATGTTATCGCGCTTCTCAAGAGCGCCGTGATGTCCTGCAGGAGATGTGTCGAGGGTGCCTCGCGCTTTCACAGACCCAAATCCCATGCCACGCTTATCTGAGGTGCCAGGCGCATCTTCATCAAAGGAGTCGAAGCACAGCCCATCTATCCCGCACATATCGGCGTCACAGATGACGACGGTAACTTGTGTCCGCCGTATCAGAGCGTCGGTGACATCGAGCTCGCAAGCGAAGCGCTCTGCAGTGATCTCTGGGCCCTCAAGGTCAAAGGCAGGATAGCGAGACTTGTCAGTAAGAAATGACTTCATGGGTACTGTCTGCATTCCCTCATGCTTGGTTTTGATGTAGTCGTCCCAAGCACTGTTATAAGCCTTGCTCATGTCGGTCGGCGTCTGGTATATGGCTGAGAGGATTAGTATCAGCAGCTGCAGGACTCGTTCAGCGTTGGTCATGCCATTGCCGCCAATGGGTGTTTGCTGCCGAGTGAGGAGTTGGGATTTGTCTTCGTGGCTTATGAGGCCTCGTTCCAGGAGATAACGTCGTTGAAGAGACCCCGTTCCCCGAGGACAAGTTGGACTCTCGACCCAAGCCTTCATGGCATCGCGATACTTTTGTATCGCATCTGACGGACGCGTCTCGGTGTCGTAGTTGTCCGCATCACAGCAGTACGCTCGAGCACCACTAGTCTTGCAGTCGTCGCCCCAACCGTCCATGGCTACTCGTGTTTTGCCTTCGGGGCAGTTGGGATAGCATCGGGCTCCTGCGGAACCCCATCCGAGCGACTTTTCCCATTTACAGTTGCTCCATTTGCGGCTGTTCGTCTTCGTGTCGCAGCAGTACTTGCGTTCTTGGACCTGCCAAGTACTTGCTTCCCAGCCCGCAGAACGCATATTGCAGATGGCACCACCACTGCCCGTTGCTGAGACGACTAGTTCCGTCGGCCACGCTGAGCCAGCAAACGTGCACTTACCCAAATCGCACATTGGCGCGTCTGACCACTCGCAGCCCTCATAGAGCTCCATGGCGCGCAGTGGTTTCTTGTCCGAGTCCGAGGTGGTGCAGCAGGCGGCCTGGTAGCCCGAGTCGCAATAGTTCGAGTTGGAACCAACTTCCTGCGTACCGTCCGGACATTTTGAATCGCATTTACCGCCGCGTTTGGGAAGTGTGTACCAACCGCACGTTGGAAGCGTCTCGGACGACGGGCAACAGAGGCGATGGATACCCGCGCCATCACACCCAGAGTTATCGAACATCCATTCATCTGTACGTGCATGCTCATCACTGCGCTTCATAAGCTGCCAGCCCGAGGGGCAGCCTCCATCCATGCAATTTGTCCATTTGCACTGGGGATGCGGAATCTTGACTTCTTGTTCAGGGCCTTCTGTACTAGGCAGGAGAAGGATCTTGCGATTGGCCGCTGCTGCCAGGGCTTTCGTGTATTTTGCCTCCTTGGTGTCGTGACTGATAGCCCATACCATAACGCCGCCCAAGCAGCGCTTGCGGGCGAACTTGGTTTTCAATTTGAACGTGTCCGCATCGTCGTAGGTCAGCCACTGATCGTCCCAGTGAAGCATCTTCACAGTCTCCTTCTCCCATGACTTGGGCACCAGGCTCTTTTTCTTAACGATGTCGTCGATTTCAGAGTTGAGCAAAATACCAGCCTCGTTGCTGCAAGGACCCTTCTTGGAACCCGATGCGTATTGGCACTGGGGTTCAGTGCAGCTTGGGTCTTTGAGCGTGTAAGCTCGCGCGTAGAATGCGAGACCCAGAACTACCATGTTTGGATCCACTTTGTTCCTCCAAAGGAGATCAAGGGCGGCATCGATTTCGGTAATATTCGTGTGAGGGTTGAGATATTCACCAGTCCACTTGTTGCCTGTATCAGACGTTAGAAGAGATCAGATCAAGAAGAGTCAAAACTCGAACCTTTATCCCACGTGCCGTGCAGATCATATGACATGATGTTGAAAAAGTCAACCGATTTCTTTAGCTTAACAAGGTCGAAGTGTTGTAGATACCAGAAGGATGCCGGGAGTGTAATAGACAGTCCACCGCGGCCAGCTGTCTGCCGAAGCTCTTTAGACAAGTTTTCCATGAATTTAGGAAAGTTTTTAAAGTCCTCGGGTCTGCCACTGCGGTCCGGAGCTTCGGGGTATTCCCAATCAAGATCAACGCCATCCATGTCGTACTTGTTCAGAAAGGCAATCAATGACTTGATGAACTTCTTCTGGTTCTCTTCAGACCGTGCGATGTCTGAGAAGACAGTTGCAGTAGGTCCTGGATCGTTAAACGTCCAGCCACCAATGGCGATGTAGATGCGGAGTGTGGGGTCATCTTTCTTGAGCGCTGTCAAGCGCTTGTAAAGTGGTATATCCTCAGGTGTCGCGGGTAGAACTTCGAATGTCTGGGGATCGATCGTGGCAAAGGCAAAGTTGATGATTGAGTAGACGCCACGAGGAATCTGCTCAGGAAAGAAGGCGTTGCACGGCCTTCGGGCACCCCATCCTTCATAGTAGCCAACCACCCTATTAAGAGTGCCATCTTCATCACAAGTCTCTCGTTTGACTTGCTTATTGCCACACTAAAAGTATGCTAGTGAGCTTGATGCTTTGTAGGAGGTAGGAGAATGGCAACTGTCACTTACAAAGTCTTTCGTTGTTCCACAAAATCCCTAAGGAATATCTTGTTAGTACTTACAGACACCCAGCTCAAAGGAACTTGTATACCGAGACTGACTTACAAATTTTGAACAGCACACGTTGAGAGGGCAAGTGGATCTCTTGGCCCATTCTGAACCGAATCCGGGATCACAGTCAGACTTGCGGTCGCAGCCAGAGACGCAAACATCCGATGCACAAAAGTCTGGTCCGAAACCACAATGGCCAAACTTGGAGCTGATTTCGTTGGTCAGCTGATACTTGAAAATTAGAGTGGAAAAGGTAACGTTGCCAGTTTCTCACATTGACCGACGTGTAAGCTGTCATGAAACTCGCATAGAACATATGACTTACCAGCATCCAACTTCACAGGGGCTTGAAGCACTACACGTTTGTGCATAGGACAGTGGAAGAGATGTCAAGAGAAGACTAAGAAAACAGAAAAGAATGAACGTAGTCGAAGCCATGACTACAGCGGTGATCTGACAAAAGAGTGTTGTGTCTTCTCTTGGTCGCAGAGGGAAATGCCAAAGAAATAAAGAGGTTCGAGTTCAGACGTCTCAGTCTATTGATGTTCTCGGAAGCCGTTAGATCCACCTCGACAAAACACCTGACAGCAAGCCTTTGGCCTAGAAAACTAGCCCTAGTGAATTCTATCGTTAACGCGGGTGATAGAGTGCAAGGCGTTCACCCAATTAACCAGAAGTTGCACTACACTGGAAAAGTTGATTGAAGTTCTCGGTTTCTCCTGATGACTGCAGAATTCCGACCGGAGATGGGCCTGGAGTTGACTCGCATCATGAATATTGCACTAATCACAATCATCGGAGAAATGAGTTAATTCTCAAGACTCCACGAAGAGGGGAAATGACAATACTTGGCAGTGAGAAACAAATCTAGTTGTGTATCCCCAATCCTTCTTCTAGCCACGAACGGGCAATGAAGATTCTATTCGGGAGGCCTTACAGTGGCGGGTCTCACATTGACTTTTGATAAGGCTGTGAAAAAGCCTGCCGTGTCGGCTTAACTCTGTATAAGGCGTTCCAGTCTAACGGCGCGTGATGTAGGCCCTGCAGGGGGGCTTCGCTTAGTGTGCGGGCCATGTTCGCAAGATGTAGATGGCGGCCCGAAGACTATATGACCCGTGATCATCCCGCAAATGGCTGGACCCTGATTGTCATTGATAACCTGCCTAAAGCAGTATGATGGCCGTCCGGGAACTCGGATTAATCGCAGGGTCTAGCTCAATTTGTGGCAACATTAATTCGCATCGCTCTGCCGCACACACCGGAAATACAGGCGGCCTGACGCAGGTACCATTTCCTTGGGGGCCTACAATATCGTACCTGCATTTCATCTAATCTTGCCCAGACGCAGCCTCCCGTCAGGGTCTACTTGGCGGATGTGGTAGGCTGTTTGATCTGACCAATGGATGGATCAGTCGGTACATGGCAGATGATTTTTGGAAGTACTCGTTGAGCTGTAGAGCTTACAGCGAATTCGCTGCCCCTTCTCGCTCGACTATCCTTAATGCCACGATCTGCTGTTGCATGCTGGCGAACATCAAGTCGTCTATTCTTTCATCATTCCAAGCTCTCCTTCAACTTGTCTGTCTTTAACTATGGCGCCTCATTCTAGGCTGCCGTTTGTCTTCAACACCCTCTTTACCATCTTCCTTCTACCATCACTGATGACTCTCGTTTTTGGCCATGGGATCAGTCACGCCGAAGTCCATCGCCAGATGAAAAACATCAGACAAGCAGATGCAAACAGTGTTCACGTTCCGGTAAACGGAACGACTGAACCACGCCTGGGTAACTCGACTTCGGGGGATGCTGCTGCTCTTGTTGCTGCTGCTCTAGATGCTCTTGCAGTACGCAACAAGTTGCGCCTAGATAACCCGAGGTTCAACAGTTATGAAGTCTTGCCGGCCGGTATCCCGAGCGCGAACAAACCCACAGGTGACAACACTGTCCCCTCGATATTGGAATTTGCCGACGTCACATCTAACAGCACTTTGACAAAAAGAGCGCTCAACTCCACAGGCTCAATTAGCGAAGAAGCCAATTCAGACGGTGGTTACAAATACAGTGTGCCCGCAGAGCTTGTAGAAGCTGCTCGTATCCTCGCTGAGTCGACACCGCAACATGTTTCGACCGGCAACCAGAGCGATGTCGCCTCGAAGATCAAGGCTAAGTATGCCCTGAAAGTCAACGATACTAATGCGATGCCTGCCTCCTTCGCCATGACGGAAATGCCATCCATACTTCCTGTTTCTTCTAACGAGACGAATTCTCCCGAGTCTAGTGGTCTAAAGAAACGAGCGTCTAAGTATTGGATGGCCAACATGCAACAGCTAGGCTCTAGTCCCTTCGCACCCAAGGATTACAAGGTAACTATTCGTGCCATAACCACCTCTGGTCTTACGTTGACAAGATGCGATACAGGTTTGGAGAGACGTGCGCGACTATGGTGCAAAAGGTTCGTTTCCGGCTCTCTGGCCCCCAGGAATTTACAGTTGAATGATCACTAATACTAAGTATTTCCCAATCAGGTGACGGAGTCACCGACGATACGGGTAAGTCAAAGCTATCATCGAACTCTCATCATGCATTCATGCTTACTCCTTTGTTGATCAGCTGCCATCAATCGCGCCATCTCTGATGGCGATAGATGTGGTGCCAACTGTGGCTCGAGCACTATCCACCCGGCTGTCGTCTTCTTCCCCGCAGGAACATACCTCGTCAGCAGTTCAATCATTCAGTATTACAACACACAGCTACTGGGCGATGTATGTCTCAAGCAACCATTCTGTGGCAAGTCATTTTGACTAACAGCTGTCTTCTAGCCAATCGATGTTCCGACTATCTTGGCTGCTTCGAGTTTTGTTGGCCTCGGTGTCATTACCTCCAACCAGTACATTGGGCCAGGTCCTACTGACGAATGGTGAGTGCTAAATCGGGTTCTGAGTTGACGCCATTCTCTGACTTTAGTCCATTCTAGGTATGTTAATCAGAACAACTTTCTGCGAAGTGTGAAGAATTTCAAGATGGACATCACGCAAACACGCTGGGATGCGTACGTCTGTGCGATTCACTGGCAAGTTGCTCAGGGTACCTCCTTGGAGAACATTGAGATGCACATGTCTTTCGATGAGAATACTACACAGCAGGTGAGTTGTGCGGCAGGCTTGAGATACACATCGTCACTGTTATCATCCATTACTGACGTCCTACCAAGGGCATATATATGGAAAACGGTAGCGGAGGCTTCATGAGTGACCTGACCTTCGTTGGCGGAAACTTCGGGTGAGTGGCATCCATACTTATGTTACACTTTTGACTGATGCATCAAACTACCAGCGCCTACTTTGGAAACCAGCAATTTACAACAAGCCATCTGGTGTTCGTTAACTGCAAAACCGCTGTGCAAGTACACTGGGACTGGGCATGGACGATGCAAGACATCGTTGTTGAGTCATGCAAAACAGGTATTGTGATAGTAGGAGGTGTAAGTGCCAACCACTTCAGTTCCCAAACAACTCCGATGCTGATACTGACATAACTCAGGCTGGCGGTGTCGGAAGCACAGGTCAAGCTGTGGGGTCTCTTGTCCTTGTCGACGCTGTCATCGCCAACACGCCTACCGGAATTATCACCACGCTGTTCAAGGAGAACTCTACGTCTCTTCTTCTTCAGAACGTAGGTTTCTTCAATACGAAGACCGCGGTATGCGAAGAAGCTGCAAAGAAAGATCTTCTGGCTGGCGGCAACGAAGTGAAGGTTGAGTCTTGGGGATTCGGTATGCTCAACACGCCTGATGGTTCAACTTTTGTCAACGG
The DNA here is from genome assembly GCF_001642055.1 of Alternaria alternata. Taxonomy (NCBI): domain Eukaryota; kingdom Fungi; phylum Ascomycota; class Dothideomycetes; order Pleosporales; family Pleosporaceae; genus Alternaria; species Alternaria alternata. Next base: position 626,017 of record NW_017306210.1, read on the forward strand.
CCAGAATATCCCCGCCGTCAAGCGACCAGAGATACTCCTTAGCCCAGACATGGCATATGCCGGCCCCAACCTCTACACCAGAAGGCGACCAAAGTACCTCGACATCGGCTCCACCCAAGTGCTCAACGTGAAAGCTCTTGGGGCCAAAGGTGACGGCAAGACGGACGACACTAACACCCTAAACGGCATCTTGGACTTGGGTGCCAGAACTTCGTCTGTAGTGTACATTCCGTTTGGAGTTTACATCATCAAAGACACCCTCAAGATCCCGACTGGTTCGCGAATCGTCGGTCAAGCATGGGCACAGATTATGGGAACAGGAGCAAACTTTGAGGATGCTTCAAAGCCCAGGCCTGTAGTCATGGTCGGTTACAGAGGCGAAGTAGGTAGCGTCGAAATCCAGGACATGCTTTTTACTGTTTCAGGACCCACGGCCGGCGCTGTGGTAGTGGAGTGGAATACGCGCGAGTCCAGCCAGGGCTCAGCTGGTTTATGGGGTGAGTATGGTAGATGTCCTTCAAGTTCTTCTTGTGAGCTAACCTGTATTCCAGATTCGCACATCCGTGTTGGAGGAGCGATAGGATCGAAGCTGCAGAAAAACGACTGCCCTAAGCTGACCGGCACTGTCAACAAGAACTGCATCGCAGCTTCCATGCTTCTGCACCTGACGCCTCAGTCATCCGCATATGTAGAGAACTCGTGGATCTGGACGGCCGACCACGACTTGGATATCGTCTCGCAGGATCAAATCGACATTTATGTCGCCAGGGGTGTCCTGGTCGAGTCTCAGGGCCCGACTTGGCTCTACGGGACAACTTCCGAGCATAACGTTCTATACCAATACCAATTCTCCAACGCCAAGAACATTTTGATGGCTATGATCCAAACGGAATCCCCATACTTCCAGGATGTTCCTAAAGCCCCAGCCCCATTTCAGCTTGGCGGCTTCAGCAACGATCCTTCGTTCTACGACTGCTCTAGTAGCTCATCCAAGTGTGCCGTATCATGGGGCGTACGCATCATTGACTCTGAGCAGATACACGTCTTAGGTGCTGGTATGTATTCTGCAAAATTTGCTTATCATATAGTTAGCAAGGCTGACCTTACTCCAACTAGGTCTTTACAGTTGGTTTTCCAGGTATTCACAAGACTGTCTCAAAACAGAAGACTGTCAAGATCGCGTCTTTGAGATTGACCAGAGCACCAACGTCTGGATCTACAATCTCTGCACCAAGGCTGTTCGCGAGATGGTCAGTCCCGTCAAGAGCAAGGCCACCATGGCAAAAGACAACCAGAACGGATTTCTCTCTTCCATCCTTGCCTGGGTGCGCAACGGTACCATCGGAGAGCGCGATTTCCCCGGCTTCACCCTGTACAATGCGACTCAAGACGAGGATATGCTCGATGGTCTTTCTGAAGGATGCAAGACGGCACTGACAGGAATCATCAAGTGTGACTACTACGCTACACGCTTCCGCGAGCTCCGATACCGAGGCGCGTTGGAAAGCAAGAATCTGACAGACTCAGTCTGCGACAAGGGCTGCGGCCGATCGCTCAAAGCTTGGTTCGACACTGTGACTTTAGCTTGCGCGGGAGCCAAGGTGAACGATGCCATCCCTAATCGCTCTGGTGGCATCGTTTGGGCAGGTTGGAACGAGACGTGCCAGATGGACTCTGGTTCGGAACAATACTGCGGAGGTGAGTCGTTCCTGCACCCATACCCTGCCATACATCACGGTCTGACTTTCTGATTCTAGATGTCATAAACAACTTCAAGACGGTATACGACATCAAGGATATGCCGCGAAATGAGCTGTGTTCATACTGTCACGTAGAGAGGCTCCGAATGATGCAGTCAAGTGCGTACTCGACCTACGACGAGGATTGGAAAAAAGACTTAGAGTACGTCTACTCGACCTGCGGCTTGAGTGGACCCACTGCAGTTCCTCCGCCTCTTGTGGTGGTTGAGCCTGAGACGCCCGGTCTCTGCATATCGGATCAGTTCTACACAGCTAAATCAGGAGACACATGCGACTCGATAGCGCTCGCTCACAGCGTCGCATCGGCAGCGCTAAAAATGGCAAACTCGAAGCTATACGGATGCAACGACATCAAAGCAGGCGAGGAACTCTGTCTCCCTCTGACTTGTCCCAAACTGTACACCCTCCAAAAGGACGACTCGTGCGTTTCCATCGAAATGGCTCAGAACCTGACGCTGGGCGATATCAGACGCTACAACCCGTGGCTGAACCTCGACTGTCCAAACCTCCACGTCGCAACGCCTGTGTTGGGGAGTGTCCTCTGTCTGGGGCCGCAGGGCGCCAATGTTACCACAACTGCCACGCTCCCCAGCGGCCCCACAGCAGCACCTGCGCCAGGCGACGGGTACACAGATGTCCCTGTCGATCCGCCCAAGGGGGCAACTGTTGCTGAGGGTACTACACTGCGCTGTGGACGATGGTTCGTGGTTACCGATGCGGAGCAGACATGCACGAGCATGTGTGTCCAAAATGGCATTACGTCGGAGCTCTTTTTGGCGGCCAATCCGTCCCTCAATGCAGCGGACTGCTCGGCCTCGCTCAAGATGAGCAAGGCGTATTGTGTCGGGCCCGTCTGGCAATGGCAATCCGATCCTATTACGAGTATGCCGGAGCTGACTTCGACTGCTGTGCCGCAGCAGACTCGATCCGCTAGTGGTATTTAGATAGTGTCTTTCCTTGTAGAAGATGTATTCACCACCTCCACAAGAAATATGGCACAGCAAAGATTAGTGCTGTGAGAATTTTTGGCAGCAGCCAACGACGAGGAGTAAGAATATCCACTACATCTGCAAAGTAGTACTCTTGGGTGGTGTGTTATCTATGTTTGTTGTTCAAGTGTATCCATACTCTACATATTCATTATTCTTGTATCTCGGTTTCGCGGTAGCAGTCACCTCCATCGTCGTCCCCAGTCTAACCAAGCAGTCGCCAACTCGCTGACAGTAAAGTCGAACCCAAAATCTCCAGTCTACATAGCGATTTGAATGATCAGCAAAGATAAGAAGGTGGACGCATTCTCCAAGATGTTATTCACAAGTCAATCATTACTTGTGTATATCATTATTATCTATCCAATTCGGCCATGTATATATCCCAGCCATACCCACAATATCCTTTATACAAAGTTCTCATCATCGCTCATGAAACGGAATGTAAAAAAAGGAAAAAAAGGAAAACGCAACCAGGCGTCCCCATCCATCCATCCGTCCACATCCCATTCAATCCATCAATCAATCCCTATTAATAACCCTCAAACTCCGCCTAGGATTCAACAAAACACCCTTCGCGCCCCAGAAACTCGGCTCTTGACCATCCAACAATCCATCCACAACACTGCCTTCACTATTCCTCCTCCCCCACTGATCCCCCGCGCCTCCATAAGCAGTTGCATCACCAGCACCGCTATTTCTTCTCCCAATGTCAAAGGAGCCAGCAGCAGCGCCACCATGGCTACTCGTACCGCCCATGGTACCCGGCGGCCTCTCCGAACTGTTTTTACCAGAAGAAGACGTAAAAGTGCCCCCTTGCTTCTCCGCAGCATTAGCCCGCGTTTGCACAGCGGCGGCATGTGACTTCCAGATCTGGACTTGGCGGCGGTAGATCCACGCGCAAAACGCAAAGTACGCAGCGATAACCGCAAAGACACCTGCAATCACACCAGCAATGATGGCACCAACGTTCGGTCCGCTGTCGCCTGATGAGGTGCCCTGAGGGTTCCCGTTGATGACATTGGTAATCGTCGCACCGTCCGGTCCAGTCATGGTGTACGTCTGCGGTTTGCCGGTTGCGAGCGGGCCTTGGGTGGGTGTCTGGACGGGAGCAGTGAGCGTTGCGCCGCCTGTTGCTGCGCCACCAATGACAGACTGGACGGCGTCGGGGACAGCATAACCATAAGAGCCCTCGATACCCGCATTGACGCCGAAACCGCGTTGGTTGATTTGTTGCGCGAGAGGGTTACCGGTGCTACCTTTGTCCTTGGCGTTGTATCCCTGAAGCGCGTTCTTGCCCGTTACGGCAGTGAATTGGTTGCTCCAGCCCAAACTGCTCATGTTGAAGACGTAGATGCCGGGGGCATCGCAGCCGAGATCTGTGTTGTAGCCGCCGAGAACAATCATCTGAGCGTCCCAGACTTGGCAGAGGTGGCCGGCACGAGGAGGGGGAATGGAGGCTTTGTCGGTGCCTTGGTCGACCTCGATCCAGGAGAATGAGGGGATGGAGAGGATCCACATGTCATCACGTTGGGTTTGGGTGCCTGGATCGCCGAGATCCTGGCCGGCGAACATGTAGATGTTGTATGATGAGCCGCTGGCGGTGGAGTTAGTACGGATATCGAGTAAGAATGAAGCTTGGCTGGACTCACTCTGCAGCAGCTCCTACGACAGTACAAGGGTTGACTCGGTACTTGGGCGTCTTCCCGGAGGTACTTTGCTTGTACCAAGTCGATGTCGAAATATCGTAAACATCGATGGTGTTCATTTGCGTCTGAATTCTGTTAGTATCTTGAAGTCATCTCGGCACAACCGAACCTACAAAAGTAGCATTATCACCGCCCGTCAACCCAATTAGGAGACCCTCGTCGCCAAAACCAGGAACGTAGACAAGAGAACTATCCGCGCGTTCAGGGAACGAGGCCGTGTTCTGCAATCCACCGTAGGTAATATTGCGCCATGCACCATCGGATCCAGCCGTCTTTCCATCGCCCAGCGACTCAACAGCATTGTTAGTCTGTCCCGGGAAAGTAAACTCCAGCAAGCTCTTCAGGTACACTCGCGGGGTCTGAATGCTCCAGCCCTCGGTCGTGAGAAAGTCGAGATGACCAGCAAAGTAGAAGCCCCTGCCCAGCGTAGGAACAGTAAGACCAGCACCTTCGGCAACGCGTTGTACGGATTGGCCAGCGTCCTCCGCCTCCTGTCCAGCTGAGGTCTTCGGGTCGGCGTGTTCGATCCATTGTTTGCCGCCAATGTTGTATTCCCAAATAGAGTTGTTCGTGGGGTCGGCTTGCGGACTATCAGAGAACTGACCGCCGTATAACCAGAGCGAATCGTGCGATGCCCAGAGTTGGCCGAGCGAGACGGCCGGTGGACCTTGTGGCTTGGGCAGACCGGTCAGAGCGGGAGAGCTGACTTGCCAGGATTCGGTGAGATCGAGCGTGAGGAAGTCGTTGTCTGGGTCAAGTTAGCATTGCGCGCAAATGCAATGATTTGCAATTCGCTACATACTCCATGTGTCCTGGGTCTGTTGGCCATCGGTGGTTCGGCGGAATCCGTACATGTATAGTGTTCCGTTGACGACGGCGCTTTGTCCGCTCCACCGTCTACACGCATCAGTCGGGCTATCCTCTCGTCGCACGAGCATCGAGCGTTCAGAGTTGGCCTGAATGGCGTGTGTTGGAATAGTACCACCCCGTACTCCAATGTGTTTGAGGGGGTTGAGTTGGATAATTGGTAGCATCAGTGCCAGTAAGACACTGAAGAGGCCAAATCGATATAGCTTGGTCGGCATAAACGATTGCGATGTGGTGATGTACGAATCGTTTGCGTCGTCCTCATCGCATGATTCCCAGTCGTCTTCGTCGTCGGCCAACCTCTCTCCATCGGCATTGAAGATACTGTTCGTACTCCTAAACCTGAGCATCTTCGCTGGCCGCAGCCGCCTCAGGCTCTTCCCATGTGTCGGTACAGGACTCCTCTCCTCTTGGATTCTGTTCTCGTCCACCAATCCAACCTCTGTGAATATCGACATGCGACGGCCCTCAGCACGTGTCGCAGGCTGTGCTCGAACCCGCTCCATGACTATCAAAGTATTATCGCAAACTGCAAACCCGGTGGTGCAACGCCTGTGATCGCGTGCGCGCGTGCAAAGAGCGTAAAACGGGCCGTTTAAAAGCGAATACGAATCGTGTGTCGCAAACGTAAAAGGGTTTCCGTCGTCAAGTGAATGAGGTGCAAAGGGTTCGCGGCTAAATGGTCAAGATGACGTCGTGTTGTTCAGGAACAAGGTCCGCACCCTTGACCAATTCCGCCTCTTCACTCGTCGAGGGACGGGATAACAGCCGGGGACTATATGTGCCGATGGGCGTGAAAAGAAAATGGTTCGATTCGACAGCGACTGGTGACAAGGGATCCGATCGGTACGCAAGCGCAGGACGCTGATTTGCGTCGAGGTCAAACAGCCGGAATGACAAGCAGGTGTTGTGTTAGCGAACGACGACGGCCACAACGGAATGGTTTGTAGCGAGCAGGGCAGTGCAGAAATGAATCAACAGAGCCAGATCAGAGATGATTAGAATAGTACGAGTAAGATGGAAGGGGAAAGGCAAACACTCCAAATGTGGAGTGCATACTGACGGCCTCGCTTCATCCCCTCGCCTCATTGAACCCGAGAGACGACGCTGACTGGCCCGCGCAGCCGTGGATAGACAAGGTGCGTCATGGAGGGCGCCGGCAGGGTACGACTACGTGAGCAGGGTACACCAAGAACGGCAACGATCGATAATGCTGATAAAGGCGATTGGCTTTGCAACGGTCCAAGCCCGCGCCGCATTGGTCACGACACGGCGGTTTGGCAAGGAGAGGAGCAGTCGGACGAGTGATGGACTAGGGATCATTCCCTGCGCTAGGGCCCACTTGGCTTGGCCTATGTCAGGCGCTGCGGGCATGTCATCCTGGAGTAGACTTGGAAGGTCGTTGTGACGAGGCGGTCATGTTGTCCTCAGCCTATGACATTTGTTTCCGCCGCCAGCTTTTCGACCTTCCTCTTTTCTACCTTTGACTTTGTCTTGAACGTTTCGCAATCTCCATGTCCAGCAGTAGAATGTGACTGGGTTCTGCCTTCCCCCTCCTCCGACACCCACTTTCAATCAAAGCAATAAATCACACCACCCACCCGTACGGCGCGAACAGCGTATGTCCGTATTGTAGACCCTAGCTAATACGTTTACGGGTCCCCCGGAGATTTCGATAGCCTGTGCAGCGTGCAGTAGCTCTTTGCGCGTGTTTCGTGACCCCTCTAGAATTCTAGTCCATGTTTAAATCTATTTTCGCGCATCCGTTGCGCGTGTGCCACGGTGCTGGAATGCACCGTACTCTTTTTTTTTCCTCCCTTTCTTGTTACCGACCGCCGTTGTTGTGCTGGGTCAACGGGCGTAAGCGCGTTGAGGGTGGCGGTGCAGCTATTTCGTTTGTTCTAGATGTTTTCGGACCGCACTGCATCCGAATGTACAACAGCGACTTTGCCTTCGCCTTCGCCCGTCGCATCGAGTGATGCAGGGTTTTCGCTAGGCATAGCCATGACTGCGCTACGCATGCGAAGCGACTATCGTGTGGCTCGGCGTGGGTAACAATGGGGAAGGCGCGATCTCGGGTGCCAACCGAGTCAAGTAGCGATGGGCTTGCTTGGGTACTGGCTTCGTCCATACAGGTCACGACGACAAGGAATACGCGGCTGAAGGTACTGTGGTGTTCGACAACACACTGCCTCTGGTGGACCATGAATGAAATGGAAAGATCCGTAATATACGATGCAATAATCATCGAATGTGTTCGAGCAGTTTCCATATTAGTCTTCCAGAGCAACGATGCATTGCATGCATGTAGACAATACAGCACGAAGTCGAACTGCTCGAGCATTGCGGGACCGAAACATGTAGTGACCAGCTTAGCTTTGGTAGTAGTGTTGGCTTAGTCCTATAGGCCAGAGGTCACGCAGACAAGGAATACGAGGCTGGAGATACTACTAGATAAGCTAACACACTGCCTCGTAGGTTGGAAGTCAAACGTATGCTTATAGTGGACAATCTCAATGACATCCATCTAGGTGCTCTTTTGTAGATTACAATACTTGCAAAACACAACAGATCTCTGCTTAACCCAATGTCTCGCGATTTACATCAACTTTAATTGTCCCTCACACGCGCTACTTGTAAATTATTCACATGGCAGGGGTAGGCAAAAGCAGCGAGAAGTGCTCACGGGTTTATTGTGCCTTGTAAAGCACCTGCAAGCACACTACAATAGATATGAAAACGTATATTGTACCATCTCGGTACTTTACAAATTAGGAAAATCTATGCATACTTCATTTCAGAACACAGATATCCAACGTTGGTAGCTGACAGCTTTTCTTCAAATCTCTTGCCCAAGTCTTCACTCTTGTACCAAAAGCGTACCATGTCACGCATCAGTCAAACTACGCCTTATGCATAACCATGTATTTCTACCACTATTATACAAACGAAAATGCGAAATCAATCATTCCCAAGTCAACAACAACCCGAGGGTGGCAGAGAGAGACTGGAGCCGCTGTGGTCCAGGCTGGCTAATCTTTTCTAGGTTTTTGGAGGCATAAGCGCCTCTCGAAGAGTTCTGATATCTCCAAGCAGTAGTTCGTTGTTACGTGTTTCCGAGGTTTCCGAGTACATCGAGATAAGGACGGTTGCTGTTACCATCTCGACCCGATAGCCTTTTATTCCACCAGTAGAAAAAAAAAGGACGAAAAAAACCCTCCCTACTCCAGCGAATAATACTCCTCAATCTCACCCCCATGCTCCCCACTAACAAAATCCATAATATCATCCACCGTCCCGGGGAGATCCTCCGTATCAACCTCCTTCCCATTATCCCTAATCAACTGAACCATGTCCTCAAACGCCGTCCTCAGCGTCTCTTCCGACCAGATGTAATTGCGATCCTCGGTTGACATTTCTTCGGCGACACCTTCCCAGTCGATATCGCCTTCTTCCTCATCACGACGCTCTTGCAGTCTGGCAATGAGGTCGTAGAGGTCGCCCCATTGCATTTTGGACGAGTCCGACACGGTGGGTTTTGAGGAACCGGGGTTGATGGTTGGAGGAGGGCTGGATTGAGACTTTTCCTCGTCAAGGGGCGGGGTTTCGTCTTGCTTCTGGGGCGGCGTGGCATCGCCGTTCGCGTCGGGCTGATTGTCGTTCACGTCCGCTGCTGGGCTTCGGGGCGAGATGCTCGCTTGATCCACCTCTTCGCCGGAGTGCTCCTCATTCTCCTTTTGAGATGTAGCATCACTGTCTGCTTCTGACTGGTCGTCGTCCAAGTTTTCTGCAGAGCCGTTGTGCGTGACATCGAGTTGTTTCTCTTCCTCATCAAGCTCCTCATCATCCTTCTGCGACACAGCGTCACCACTGTCCGCTTCTGACTGCTCAGCGTCCACGTCTTTTGCTGGACTGTCGGGCGCAACACGGGGCTGATCGTCTTCATCCTCAATGGGATCCTCGTCTTCGTCAATATCCCGTGGTTCTTCGTGGCCATCGTCCAGTCGTTGATTTGGAACATTGTTGGGCCTGATGCTAGATGCGGATGTTGTATTTTCTCCCACATCGTTGCCATTGCTCCCTACTTGCTCAGACTGGTCTTCCTCTCGAAGCTCCAGATCTTCAACCGATTCCGTTGCCGCTTTTGATTTCCGCCGTTTCTTCGGCTCCTCCGAGTTCGTATTGCCATTCTTCCGTGATCGCCCACGTTTCTTGGATGGCGGCGACGAACGTGTCGCGTTTTGATCGCCATTAACCTCCTCGTCATCAGGATCCTCGATTTCATCCCTGATCTTACTCTTCTTCGACTTTTTAAGCTTCTCACCTTCCATACCCTGACTCTTCCCGGACTTTCGACGTTTCTTCTTCGTCGGCGAGCCATTCGTTTCCCAGTTCGCTTGTTCGTCTTCGTCTGAATCATCAACGATATCGTCTGGCTCAGTCGTACGGAAGTTCATCGACTTCTTCACGACCGAGCTCTCGCCCAGAGAAGGGCGACCACGTTCCTCCGATGGAGGCCCGTCGTCGACTCCACTGTCGTCCGACTTGTTAATAAACATCTGCGACTTGATAACATGATGACCTCTAGGTGTCTGACCCTCGCCCTGCTGTGGTCGACCACGTTTCCTAGGCGTCGGGTCGGAAGCAGTAAGTCCAGAAAGAGCGGACTTGTTCTTTCTCGGCTTGTGCTCCACCTGAATGTGTGGTGGAGGGTTGCGTTTCTGTAGGTTCTTCCATTTCGCCACGACCTGTATCCGGCTTCGAGTGTTGTCCATCTCACGACTGACTTGTTGCCAATTGATGTGTTTGATCGTATATTCATCCACGGGCGGCAGTCCTTGTTCAGCGCGGTAGTCTTCATCTCTCTGGGCAACTGTTGTGATGGCACGGATGAAGAGCTCTTCTTCTTCTGGCTCCCAGCGTGAAGATTTCAGCTTGTCGCCATATTGCAAGTAGTCGCGCCATCGGTTTTGACAGTCGTGCATTGATCGATCGCCCATACCTACTTCAATCACTTTCCACTTGTTTGGGTGTTGCGAGTACAGATCCCTGAGTAGCTGGTCCTCTTCATCCGTCCATGCTCCACTCTTGAACATGTGGTATGTTTGTCGGATGTGTCTTCTCATTCTGTCAAAGGAACGTTTCGTGGTAATGTTTTTTATGTCGTTCCAGAACTCGGCACTCTCCCGCGCATTGTCCATATCTTGTGGCGTCCAGTCATTCTTTCCCGATACTTCACCGTTGGTACGGTTGAGGGCGGGGTCTTGCTTACTCCATTGGATAATCCTTACGAGCTGAGGTATCTCCAACTCCTTTCTATCTTGATAATCCCGGACAGCTCTTCGGATCAGCTCTTCTTCATCCGCAGTGAAATCGCCGGTCGTCCGGAGATCTGGGGGATAGTTCACGGTATGATCCACGCCTGCTAGAGCCCTCTCCGCTGCGGTACCCGTTTGAACATTTTTTCTCTTGTAACTGAACTTGCCACTCTCGCGCCGCGGCGTAGCTTTCTTCGTGGTTGATTGTCTCTTCTTCTTTCTCTCCTTCTTCTCAAATTCGTCGCGACTGCTGTCGTCGGGTGGAGGGTCGCGGGAATCGTCTTCGTCGCTAGAAATAGGCTCCCGCATGATAGTGTCTTCGTCATCGTCGTCGCCCAATGGCTGCCCGGGTGTCCGTACAGCAGTAGCTGAGTTATGAGCCTCGTCGTTGGTCTTCCTTGCCTTCTTCAGACTGCTACGCGGCTTACGGGTAGAAGCCACCTTGGGAGTACTAAGTTGTCCAACACCTCCAGGCTGTGCAGGGCTGTGCAGGGCATCCGCAACTCCAGTATTCATAGCGTTTTTGTCCCGGGCGTCACCGTTCTCGCCGTGACCATTCGTGGGACGTGGATCATCGTCGGGAATCTCGTAGATGTTCTTCGACTTCGCGATCGGGGTTCGCGGCTTTTTGATTCGTTTCAGTTTGGTCTTCTCGGTGCTCCGTAATAAGTCGCCGTCTTCATCGTTGCCGTCGTGAGGACCATCTTGGATGAGATCCCTTACTCTAGTCGCACTTTTCGCGCTACCAATCTTCCGCCGCTTGGGTGTGGGTGTTCCGTTTACAGGTTCAGTCGCAGCTTTGCGCGAATGTCCGCTTTCCAAATCTGGTGTATCCTTCGACTCCATGTGCGATCCCGATTCTGCATCGTCGCCTTGTGAAGGCCTGTGTCTAGACGGCGCGCGCGAAGGAGATAGTGCCTTTTCCAGGAGCATGCTTATGTCTCTATCGTGGTCAAAGTCGTCTTCCTGAATGTTGTCGCGGCTGAGTCGATCCCGTTTTGTGCGCTTGCTCTGCTTGTATGTGCGTTTGCTTTTCGTGGCGCTGGACGGGACGATGTTGCTGGACGGAATGACATGGTTGGCAGTGGGCGACGCGGCGGACGTATGCAGAAACTGTGCAGGAACTTGCGAGTCCGGCACTTCGATGGCAGTCGAACGCATGAGGCCGTTGGTAGTGGAAAGTTCGGGTTCCGGTTGAGACGCTGGGAAGGGAAACGGAGAGTCGTCTCTCTGAGCTAGCAAGTCCTGAGTCGCAGCCGGAGATAGCGCAATACTATTCTGACCAGACTTGTGCGCGCCTTTTCGCTTGCGCTTCTTTGGTTTGAGCGACGAGGGGTCGTGGCTGCCGTTGACCTGAGAGAGGGTCATGTTTTCGCGATTGGTGCCATCGGCGGCGGCGCGTGTGTCTTCCTCGTCCATGAGCTGCTGCGACGCGGCTACATCATCCATGTTGGGGTCTACAACTCCAATGCGTTAGCCGTGTCCTCGCCCAAGAAAACGTACTTTGGTGGAGCCAGACAGTAGCATCAAAAGCGCGTCAGGCTCGTGTACTTACTAAAGTGGGCCTTGCGCTTGGTGGCGGGGGAAGCTACCATCGAGGTGTTTGCGACGCGACTGGGACTTGGAATAGGCTGCGAGGAGGTCATGCCCATCTTCTTCCTAAGGTCTGTGAAGAGCGCATATCCAGGGCTAGATTCGAGCATTGCTGGTGCCGTGGTTCGTCTTATACCACAAACCTTGGTGACAACTCGAGAAAGTGACATGTCGCGTTGCATGCACTTGTGGTCCCTGGCTAGTAAAAGTGGGGCCGCACCATCTCCGATCACCGGTTCATCCATACAGAGCAGCCGTTCTCCCCACTCACTCTGCACATGGCTTATCTCGCATCACATCTCTTCAAGGTAGACTCGCGGCGCAGGCTTTTGGTATCGCATATGGTGCTCCGAAGATGACAGGTCGACGTCTTCTTTCGACACCATGCTGGAGTGAAGAGGAAAACGAACTGACTAGGATATACAGCAAAGCAAAAGGGTGGGTGACGACTGATATGATGACAATTTGGGGCTGTGATGCTCCTCAAAACTACGCTTTCTAACTTGAACCTTTCTATACGCGTTAAACCTGTCCTTTATGCTCTCCACTCCTCCTGCAATCTGTCAATGACCTTCCTTACATACTCCACATCCGTCACACTTGGAATGGCCCTCATGCTCTCGCTCTTCGCGCTCGTCTTTTCCGTTTCATATACCAAAACGCCTTTGTTCTTCGTACTCGAGCCATGCCCGTACTTGCTCTCGAACCAATCGAGCAGCTTGATGGGAGGATTCTTCTTGGGATCCTGCTCCGAGTTGCGCAGCCTCTCCATCCACTGGTCTGTAGGCAGGGTTTCGAATTTGAAACCAGCAGCAGCAAGAGCAGGAAGCATGTCGCGCGTCCAGTGGAAGCGGGTGGGGTTGAGAACGTGGTAGACGAGGTCAGGTGGAGGAACCTCGACGAAGCTAGGGCGTCTGGGGCGTCGGCGACTACGAGGAGTGTAGTCCGGACCTACGGGTGAATACACGGGTGAGGTAGGGTTGTTTTCGAGCTCCTCGAGTGGGTGAAGGTCGAAACCAGCACCACCCCTGTATGAGCCGGCGTCGAAATCAGATTCCGAGTCTTCGCTAGGGACGTCGCAACAATCAAGGATGATGCGGGCGGCATGATCCACAGGCAACCAGGACATCTCTTCGTCGAGAGCCGGAAGCGCTCCCAGTGTGACAGCGGTCTGAATCATGAGCGGTATGCCTTCAGTGGTATTCCACTGCCCGACTTTGGAGTCGCCGACGAGTTGGCCTACCCGTAGCACTCTGGCGTCGGCACCGACCCGTCTCGCGGCGTTGAGAACGATGTGCTCCGCAACATATTTCGAGCGCGCGTAGCCTGTTTTCTGGACGTGCGAGATATCCGTGACAGGGCCTTCTGGCACTGTTCCTGGTCGTGGTGTTGCAGCAGCGGAGGAGACAGATGAGCAAAAGAAGAAGCTACTAGGCCTTCCTCTGTATGGGTCTTCCTGGCAAAGGTTTATGAGGTTTTGCACAGCGGCTATGTGCTCTTTTTCGAAGCTCTGCACGGAGATGTTGAAATTTACCGCCCAGGCGCTATGGATTATCAGGTCGACATTCCGAGAAAGCCTCGCAAATCTCTCTTCCCCTAGGCCAAAGTCTGATTTACTGAGATCAGCTGGAAGGGCGACGACCTTCTCGAGCTGCTCTTGTGTGGGACTGAGGCCTCGCACAGATAAGCTTTCCAATGTTCGCTTTAGTGCAACGAAATCAGAGGACGCTCGAACAAGAGCATACACTTTGTTAACATCGTCGCTCCCCACCAGTTGCGCGAGCAAATGAGCACCCAGTCCTCCGGTAGCTCCGGTCAAAACAACCTGACGTCTCCCATAGTTTGACCGCTTGGTAGGTATAAACTTCGAGTACTTTGTGATCAGATCGTTCATGATCTGTTCGTGGCCTTGTGCATCTTCCGTCTCGCCTGTACGCAGCCCATGCAGGTAGCGAGCAAGCGCAGCAATGTTTCCAGTCTCATACAGCAGGTTCTGTCCCACTTCGGCTTGCTTGCCTCCCAAATCAATTTCCTTCTTGATCAAGCTCCACATTCGCAGACACTGCAGACTATCGATACCGCAGGCGAAGAAGTCTGACTCGGAAGAGCCTGGTTCCACGCCAAGCTCTTCGCGAAACCGTCGAGACAGATACGCCTCGAGTTCCGGAAGCGGCAGTGCTACGGACCCGCTGGTGTCGTTCTCAAACTTCTCGTATGCGTCTTGGATCTGCTGCTTGAACTGCTCGTAAACCTGGGCGCGGATGAAAGTGCTCTTGTCTGTGGTCGCGTACTTTGTTCCAGACGGCAGCACGACGATAAGATCTCGCGGAATGCGAGAGAAGCTTTCTGCGCGAGAGTTCGCGTCCTCGACAGCAGGCCAGATGTGCTGCAGGAACTCCTCGTCGTTCATGTCGGCCGCTGCGTCGGCCTTGATGATCAAGATACCTGGAACTGTCTTGCCGTCTCCGAAAACGATGGCTTCTTGGACAAGCGCTTCTTGACGTATCCGGCCTTCGATTGGAATTGGAAGTACCTTCTCCCCGTTGACCAATGTCAAGCGGTCGTCCAGACGTGAGACGTACTTCCAGTGATTAGGCTTTGTAGGGTGTTTCGCAAAGAGATCTCGGGTGCGGAACGAGTTAGGCGGGTCGTCTGAGTTTATGGTGCTCTTCGACTTGAGACCATCGAGAGCGACGCACTCGAATATGTTTGGGGCGACCTCGTCCATCAAGAGATACTGTTGGACTTGGGGCAGTATGCGAAGGTAGTTCCAAGCATTGTCACCTGGTGGTCGGACAGATGTCATGACGCGTCCGGTTTCGGTCGCGCCATAGTTTGCGCAGACGTTGACGCCGTGCTTCACCAGCTTGTCACCCAAGTCGTCAGGACAAGCACTGCCTCCATACATGATCAGGTCAATGTCGGCTAGCGCTTTGAGTCCTTGATCTGAATCTGCGAGAAGTTTCAGAACATAGGGTACACAGAATAAGAGATCCGGCTTTACATGCTCAATCGTGGCTAGGAGGTTCTGCTTCGTGATTGGGTAGTTGTAGTTGACGTAGTACATGGGCTTTCCGGAGTAGATTGATCGGAAGGTTTCGTAAAAACCGAAGCTGTGGAATAGCGGCTGCGTCATCAAAGCTTTCCGATCGAGGTTCAGCGCGAACGTCGCGATGCAGCTTCTGTGAGTGAGATAGATGGGTTTTGGTAGGCCTGTCGATCCCGATGAATGAATGATGACAGCTCTCTTGGGGTTCTCGCGTTCTGGGTCGTATGTGCGATGGAACACTGGTGCATCCACCTTGTAGTAATCGTGGTGCTCGAGCGTCTCGAGCACAGTGATGCTCCTCTCATTGCGCACTTGTACCAAAGCATCGTGGAATTGGGCAGTTGTGAGTATAGTGTCGCATTCGGCTTGTTCAAGCAATGAACATATTGCTGGACTGGCGAGCCGCGGGGATAGAAGAAGGGCGGCATAGCCTAGCCTGTTCAAACCAAGGAGAGTGATGATGAACTGCAGAGAAGAAGGAGCGAGTATTGCGATGGTTGGTGCCTGAGCAAGTAACGAATCCTGTTCTCGCTGTCAGATGTGACTTCTTCGCCGGTTCAGTTCCCACCTACCGCTGGCTTCAGCCCTCTCCGTTGTAACGCGTCAACTGCCGCATCAACATAACTGTCAACCGCCCGTGCTGAATGGTCTTCGTAGTCGGTGAGACCTTCTCTCGGAAAGCAAAGTAGGGGAGAATCTCCGAGTTCTGATGCTCGTCGCTTGATCAGCTCGTCGATGGTATGGATTGCGTCATCGCTTCCAGCGAGACGAAGCGCCGGCGTAATCGCGTGCTCCTTCGTTTTTGTCAATAAGCCAGGCATTATGATATGTCTGATCAGCTGGTACTTACAAAAGCAAGCTCTTGTACCATGGTATCTATACTGTCTTGAGCCGCCGTGGTTCCGATGGTCCCGATATTTCCGATCGCACGTGATATCAGCATGTCGGATAAGAATTCCGCTGGGTTGATGCCAGATTACTCACCCACATCATCACGCGAGGAATTCTTTTCCGCAGGATTCAGCCTTCATGGATGGTTTCAGGTTGTCGGGTAGCGGGGTAAGTCGATCCGCTGCAAGTAGATAAATATCCCACCAACGACTGCTGACGACCGTGTCGGGACTACTTCGGGTGGCCGAAGTTCTCGATCTCTTATCGTCTCTATCTTGTGTGCTGAGTCCGTGTATGCTCGACCAGCGCACGAGCACGTTCTTTTGCACGCCGGATATGCGAACCCCATGGGGCACGGGGCTTCCCCCGCATCTCGGCATGCAGCGATCCCTGGATCAGCAACAAGTTGCTTTGCCAAGTTCGTGGAGTCTGGGGAAGAGAAGAACTACAAAGCTGGCTGTTGTCTGGGGGTAATGAGGCATCATCAGCTCTGGAGGTCGCAAAGCTCCATCTATTCACTATGGCGACTCCATCCAATGATATCAAGTCCAAGGTCTCGATCGAGCACATCGATACACTAGACAAACCGCAAAATGTCGTTGCTTTGGACAAATTCGGAGCAGCGACCGAGTATACCCCTGAAGAGAAATCTCTGGTCAGGAAGTTGGACACCCATATGATGGTAGGCTTATTCTTGGAGCAAATGGAAAGCTCGTTGCTAACAACTACAGCCAATGCTTTGGATCATGTACTTCATGAACTTCCTTGACCGTAACGCCATTGTCAACGGAAAGATCAACAACATGCACAAGGACCTCAATCTGCAGGGGACAGAATACAACACATGCGTGAGCATCTTCTTCGTCGGGTAAGAAGTTCGTCTGCCTCACTCAGATCCTGTTTGACTCTTGCACAGTTATCTCGTAGGGCAGGTACCCTCAAACATGCTCCTGACTCGTGTCAAACCCTCCCACTACATGGCTGGTTGGACGATGGCATGGGCAATCGTATCGACACTCATGGTTCTCGTGAAAGACTACCATGGCATGTTGGCATGCAGGTATGATTAGCTTTATTACATTCGCAAGTCACGTACTCATATCGATAGACTTGTACTTGGGATGACGGAGGCACCGTTCTATCCAGGAGCACTGTACATGATCAGCTCTTTTTACACACGTAAGGAGACCGCAACAAGGATGTCGGTGTTCTATACTGGCAACTTGCTTGCGAGTTCCTTCTCTGGTCTTATCGCAGCTGGAATATTCGCCGGACTGGACGGGAAAAAGGGCCTTGAGGGGTGGCGATGGCTGTTCCTTATTCAGGGGGTCTTCACAGGTAGGTTCAAACTGGGTCCGCCTGTTATTACCATAGCTAATCCAGCCTCCAGTTCTCATCGCGGCGATGGCATTCTTCCTCCTACCTAACGCACCCCTTCAAACCCGGTGGCTCACCCCAGCCCAGCGACAACTAGCACACAGCCGCATCGAACAAGATACGACCCAGAAGCGAGACAAGGTCAACGTCTGGAAAGGTCTCCGAGAGGCAGCAGTCGACTACCGCACCTGGATCTTTGCACTCATGCAAAACCTTCACTTATCAGGTAAATTGTGCCTATACGAAATGCATGTGAGACATACACTGACTTCGTGTTTTAGCGAATGGCTTCAAAAACTTCCTACCAACAGTCGTGCAGACGTTAGGTTTCAACCGAACAATCACCCTCGTATTGACCTGCCCTCCGTATCTCATCTCAGCCTTCGTGTCTGTAGCAGTATCCTGGTCATCTGGTCGCTTCAACGAGCGCACCTGGCACATCACGCTCTCCAAAGCCGTTGCGATTGTGGGCTTCATCGTGGGGACTGCCACCTTGAACATTGGCGCGCGGTATTTCGCCATGGTGCTATTCGTAGGAGCGACCTATGGTGTCAACAACATCGTGCTGGCTTGGACCGCCGGTGTGCTCGGCCAGACGGACGAGAAGAAATCAGTCGCATTGGCTATCGTCAATACGTTGGGCAACCTCTCCTTCGTTTACACGCCGTATCTGTGGCCCGACAGCGATGCGCCGCGCTTTGGCAAGGCCATGTATGCGAGCGTGGGCTTCTCGGCGGGTGTGGTACTGTGTGCGTGGGTGATGAGACTTGTGTTAATGAGAGACAACAAGAAGATCCGTGCATCGGACAACGAGGCTATCAACTTCTATGTGTACTAGCGAAGCGAAGGAGGCCACCAGGAGATCTCTTATCATTGGCTTTTGCCTTTCATGGGATGGCAGAATGAGAGGAAATGGAAGTTGCAAAGCGTCAGGAAGCTCAAGGGAAAGTAAAAAGGAGTGATAGCCTACAATGTAACACAAATTGCTGATGTCGCGCACCAGTACGAGAGTTTGTTATCGCGTTGATGGTACATGTTGACAGCCCTTCCTCTCGAAGTCTGGTGCCTGCCATCGCTGGAGCGCTGGGGGTTGCTTTTGCATTTTGCGCACCAGACTTCTGTCAGTCATTCATACCCTCACCAGTCATTCGCGCCAGTTGCTCTGTAGACCTTGCTATGGAAATTGTAACAGGGCGTTGCGCTTGTATAAGGAAAGCTGTGCTCGAAGCAGACTTTGGTCGAAGTCGTGAGCCGGCGAATGGGTTACAGTTTGATGTTCTTGCCCCCCTGGCAACCCCCACACACCACTCGGATGCGCCAGCAGCAGCGATTTTCGCCGTGGAGCGTCAGCACATTAGAGGTTCACTTGTGAACATTTTCTCAATATTTCTTCCTCAATCGACTGGCAAGCCAGTCGCATCAATGAAAAAAAAGTAGCCTGTCAGATTGCCGTCAACGTCCTGCCTTCCAGCGCAACACGAAGTCGCAAACCAGTCAGCTGAAGATCATCGCCACGCGCGCCGAAGCACCCGTATAAAGCCTCACTCCGGGACATCGAGGCTGATAGTCATCAACCAGGATGGAGATTCTGTGGCTACTTAGAGTAACTCAGAAGAGGATGCATACTATTAGAAATGATTCTATGAAGTATGATCGACATGATGAGCAGAAAGGAGGACGAGGGACGATGGGTTTATATACCCAAGCAGAGGCTGTGCACGGGACAGGAATGCACGGATGTGCGAGCGAGTGAAAGTTTTTCGGGGGCAGGGAAGATCCACTGCATTGCCGATACTCGCCGTGGCGGCCCATCGTGGTGGCTGGAAAAAGAATTTGTTCGTGACTGTTCAGTCTATGACCATAGCTTTTCGCTGTTCGCAGACGTGATACGTTAATCTAGCAATGCATCCACTCTGCCTGGTTTTTGCGTTGATATCACGAAATTTGGTCCAGTGCGAGGACGTCAGTAAGTTCAAAACTCGGCCACCGTGAGCCGCATCGGCCTGCCTCTAGCCTATCACAGCCTCGCAACACGTTGCCGACAGAATTACAGCATCCGCTCAACGATTCCAGTTCGCCGTGTATTCAATGGTCGCCAGCAACGTTCGAATGCCCCTGATCGAAAGGACGCTTTGGACCTCTTGAGAGATGTCGAAGTCTGATTGTTAAATTGACATTGCGAGTGCTCCGCCGGACTGACTTCGGGAGTGACTATCGATTGAATCAAGATTTGGACCTCACATCTTCTCACAACCTATCACAGCCTGCGCAAAGGTCGCTGGAGAGATATTGCCTTGGCTGTCAGACCACGCAGCGATGAGGACTTTGGCGTATCCTTCGTGACTTGGAATACGCAGACCGAAATACGCATGCTAACCGACTGTTCACCCGAAACTTGCCCGTATTGGGCCGTGTAGTCCAATGAATGTACGAACGGGTAACATGTTATGCGGGGCATCATACTTTGCGGGGTAACGTCCTGTACAGAACATGTCCTAAGCTTCTAACAACGTTAAGCTTCCTGTTAAACTCCCCGATCATGCATACCGAAGCATGTTCGGATCGGTCGCATATGTACCGAGCTCACTACCTAGCCAGTACCGGAGTCAAATCGACAGCCTTTTCCCCACATTCCGCTACTTGGCCTTGCATCCGAGGCTCGAACATGGAGTGGCAGTTGTCGTAGTGTTGTAATGCATCGCAGGTACAGATGACCGCCGGCTATAATCATGGCTGTCCAGTCGGATCGTAGAATAAAGGGCTGTAAGATCGCCTCAAATGGTATCTAGGTAGCAGCGATGATCATCCTTCAGCGTCTTGCATTTTTTACAGTCTTCACCAACCCATTGGCTACTGCGTAAGCTACCGTAGACACCTTTCAAAGACGATTTACTCACCATGATAGCTTTGTCAACTATGGCTCGATTATACCCAAATCAATCCTACAGCAATCCACGCCCTCATCATCTGGCTTGAGGCCGTGGGCAAATACGAGCCTGACACTATCGTCCTCAAACCCTCTTGTTACACTCGACTACGGTACCGAAGTAGCCGGGTTTCCCTTCTTCCACGTTTCTGCAATTTCCGGAACAGTACAGATCGAAGTAAAGTACAGCGAAGAATATCGTGGAGTTGAAGAACCATTTTCAGATGGACCTTGGACATTCTCGAACGGACTATCGAACACTTTCCGTGTCGAAACTTTCAATGTCACGGAGACAGGATACATTGAGAGCTTCTTCGTCCAGGGAGGACAGCGATGGCAGACCGCACGATTAATCACAAACGGCTCTGTCACTATCGATCATCTAGGATTCCGCGCAACGAGCTCAAACCTAGACGTTGATTTGCTGCCAGGGCATTTGAAGACATCGGATGACACTTACAATCGCGTCTTCGACCTCGGAGGTCGTGTCGCACAAGTGGCATGCGTAGATGCCGGTAACGCACCGTCTACATGGGAAATCACAAAAGACGGAGCTCTCGTTCGAGGCCAAACAAGCGCACAGTCATCGCTGGGTGTTGAAGCAGCCAACTACACACTCGAGTTCGATGTGAAGATCGCTCGCGGCGGCGCCGGCTGGCGAGTAGCAAGTGCGCTGCAGCCGCTTGGGCCGTACTTTGTGCTTACATCCGAATATCCTCAGCAGAACACTTTCGCAAACACAAACCGGACTCTCCTACCACCAAACATCTTGGCGTTTAACACTGAGTGGAGCTTGGTGAACCAGAGCACGTTACCTGTGCCGGAAAACCAGTACTTCACTATCAACACAACCATCGAGGAAAACACGTGGTATCGCGTGAGCACATCAATTGAGAAAGCGGGTTATCGGATAGGCCTGAACGGGACGGAGATTGCCTTCGTACCTTTACCGCCACCGGCAGCCCCAGGAAACTTTGGCACTCCGTCTCGATACGAAGGCACATGGGGTTTCGGAGGTATGCAGGATCAAATCACGTACTACAAAGATGTGATTGTCACCGCCAGAAATGGTACGATCATTTACTCTAATCCTCTTACCAGCGAAGATTGCTTGGCCGAGTATCAGGTTGCGCCTCTCGACCACTCGGTCTGCCTTGACGGTGCCAAGCGTGATCGCCTAGTCTGGACAGGAGACTTCTATCACACTGTGCGTGTCGTCTCAACTTCGTCTGCTCGATTTGACTACCTCTTAGGCACCATCGAATACGCGCTAAACTACCAGCTGGATGAAGGCCCGTATGCTGGCTTTACCCCAATCTCCGCCAACCTCGGATCCCGACCCCAGTACAAAGAGGCAAATATTGGAAACTACGCTGGGCTAGTAGACTACCAAGACTTATTCTTGGCGGGAATAGGCCATTACTACCGTTACACGGGAGACTTGGATGGCCTGAAGCCTTACTGGAGTCAGATCAAAAGACTTGCCACCGCGAGATTGGCTTTCATCGATCCCACATCTGGTCTTATCGGAGGTTCCCCAGAGATACCATCGCCCTTCAGCTTTCTTGGACCAGCCAACGGGACTGCAACGACTGGTCTCTTCGCTTATATGCTTAACGAGATTGCGCCACTTGCTCTTGCGATCGGAGACGAAGAAGCTTCAACATCTTACTCACAAACGGCAAGCAAACTGCGCGAGGCTCTTAATCGTGAGCTATGGAACGACCAGCTTGGAACATACTCACTCTCTACCACCGATCGGGGAAACTTTTCCTTGACTGGCATCGCCTGGGCAATCATATCTGGGACGGCGAATGTGACGCAAGCAGCGTCCTCTATTGCCAAGCTTGAGGAGCTTCGCTTCGCGGTAGGTTACAAGACCGTCTCAAGTGACTTGGAGACGGATGACTATCAGCTTGCCCCTAATCCATCAGGTTTCTTATTGGAAGCTCTCTTCAAGGCACGTCGTGATCTTGGAGTGGACAGTACGTCTGCTATCACGCACCTACTCGACAACCTGTGGGGCAGCATGGTGAAGAATAACGAATACTACTCCGGAGCGAGCTGGGAATATGTAAAGCCCGACGGTTCGCCTGGTATCGATCTTTTCACTAGCTTAGCACATCCATGGGGTGCAGCTCCGACCTACGTACTGCCGGAATACCTTCTTGGTGTTGTACCGAGTTCTCCGGGGTACGAAATGGTTGTCATCACTCCTATGGTTGGGTTCCTGAACCAGTCTGAAGTTAGCGGGAGGGTACCGACACCTAATGGACCGATCAATGTGGCATGGACGTTGGATGGTACGAAAGTCGTTATGACCGTCGATATACCCAGCGGTACGACAGCTACGTTGCAACTACCAGCTGGAGCAGCTGTTGTCGGTGAAGACTTGCACGACGGACAACTCGAGCTCTCATGTGGAGTGAAGGAACTGACCATGGAAATTCAGGTATGAAGAGAGTAACTCGAGAACATTGGAACTCAAGCATGTCACAGCGTTCATGATATGGAGAAGGAACCTGAACTCGTCTGAAACCCTACCAAAATCGTATCCAGAGGAAGTAAAGTAGTCTCATGTACAATGATAGTGTTGTGGACTATCTCTGCCCATTCTATGCTGATTCCTCGTCTACCACAAGCTTTGGCCCCACACTCCTCCTTACGAATACTCCGCACCTCTTGTGTACATGAACACTTACCTCCCGACCCCGCTTCCTGAAACCCTTGATGAGCCACTTGCCAAACTCGTACAAGCAGGTCATGGTCTGCCCCTCCCCTTCCCTTGGGTAGACCCCCTCGAGATACACGTTATTAACGCTGTTGTGTTCAAGCATCGGCTCGAAATGGAAGAAGTCCAGGAAGTCTTCCAGATCTCGCGGTTGTGGGGCCCACGGAGTTTTGATAAGCTGGCGGAAGTTGAACACCATCGCGATAGTGTCTAGGTTTGTGCACTTCAGCATGAGTGTGACGTCGGGATTCTTTTCGTCGACGACACGCCCGATTCGATGTTCGTTATACTTGGACTCGTGTGGGAAACAGATACACTTGATAGCTGCAAAAGCTTCGGTGGTAGCCACGCCGTCGACCATGACAGTGGGGAAAGTGGAGAGGAAGTCTGTGAACCAACGGACGATCTTGAAAGGCTTGTGTTCCTCGTACTTGAAGTCGAACCATTTCGTTGTCGAGAGCATGCATATGGTGACTTCTCCCAGTACCTGCTTGTTCGTGAAGGCGAGATCAGGAAGCCAGGGCGCATACTTCGCCGTGGGTAGCTCGTTGCCTGAATGTCGGTCACAAATGATGAGTTCGTTGGGCCAGCGCCAAGTGCAACATGGATTGTTGAACCGGTCGACGTGCAGATGTTTCGCTAGCTCCTGGCAGCTGTGCGCAGCCTTCAACAGATGAGTATACACATTCAGGCGTAGCTCGGGTGGCAGATCGAGGAATTTATGGAATTTTAGCTCATAAACCCAGGCCGTAGCGGAGGTAGCAGCTTCGGCAATGGCAATGAACTCGATCGTTGTCGCATCGTATAGAGGGTACTCTTTCTGGGTATCGAGATAGCCAATCGCAACCTTGCAAAGGTTGCGGAAAGGAAGGAAGTCTAGTGGAAACGACCCTTCGTAGTCATAGTCGTCGTAGTCAGAGCCATAGTCACCCCAGGTGCAGTTGTAGTCATCCCAGGTGCCGTTCAAGTCATTCCAGGTGCCGCCGAAGTCGTAGTCAGAGTCAGATTCGTCTGAGGACCACATGATAGCTGATATGCATATCAGAAAGAGCTTAGAAGGGAACGTTGTTGAATGCTTACCAGTTCTGCAATATCGTGATATTTTTTCCTGGATGAAAATAGGAGTGAGGGTTACAGTGGTGTGCGGAAAGGATTCAACTCAGCCAAGAGCTGGTAAATATACAACCATGGGCTGGTTTAGTATTTAGGCAGACACCAGAAAATTGGCCCGTAGTCTGAGTCCGAACGATGCTGAATTCACTTCAGCAGCCTGTGACCTGTTTCGCTGCGAGCATTTGTGCTTTGCGCATGAGCTGTGTGTACGTCAGCCAAGCTAGCTCGCTACCACTGACTACGCGTGGAGCTGATTGAACCATTTTCTCTTTCTCCTATTGCCTGGTCGCCCAGTCGATGGAACATCTGATAAGGGAAGCCTTGCGCTTGACGTTAAGAATCTCTATTCTGGTGCTACAGGGCTGTTGAGCACCGTGAATTGCAATGTGTAGAAAAGACAAAGGTATATAGTCCTTCTATCAATCTTGTAATTCGAAGACTGCTGGTAGTCATTCCCTGAGATGGATACAGCTTCACTAGTAATAAATTGCGATGCTAATTGCGAGTTTGTAGCCTCGTTTTCCTGGTCGGTTGAGCGATCGCGAAGCGAAACTGATGATTGCAGAGTGTGAGCGAATTACGTAACATACGTCATACTATTCACTATGTTGTGATTGCGCAGATGAAATATCAAAACCCCTCTCCGGGTTACCTTTGGAGGTGTGGCGTCGTGGGAATGCTTGTTACCTTTGGAGGTGATGATGTCCGAGACGAACCTTTGGAGGCAGGCGCAGGCGAAGCGCTCCGCGCTAAACCTCCGAGGTCGCACCTGGCCAATCACGAGGAACATCCTATCGGAGACCACCAAGACTCGAGATCTATATATAAGGATCTCTGTTTCTTCCATTCGTGCGATAAAGAGTACATAAAACAGTTTCTGCTGTTCTAGATACGTTTGCGCCTCGAAGCCTTGTAAGACGAAATTATGGCGTCCACACCCCATCCGCTTGACCCGCTTACGCCGGAAGAGATAACAAAGGTTGATCATCAATACACATCCTCCCTGATCTTATGCTGATGTGGAAAAAGGTAGCCAATGCAGCTCAATCATCGTTCGAAGGTCAGGCTTTGAACTTTAGGGTCATCACTTTGAGAGAACCACCAAAAGACGAGCTCGTCACATACCTCGAAGCAGAGCATCGGCGTGATCAAGCACTACCGAAGATCAGTCGTTGCGCTCGCGTGGAGATCCTCGTGAGGAGTAAGAATGGCGCAAATGACCTATTCGAACTCATCGTTGCCATCGACAGTAATAATGTCATCGGGAAACAGCATCTTGAAGGCAAGCACTCGTACATTGACGCAGCGTATATGAAAGAGGTTGAAGAGGCGTGCTTGCGCGACCCGAAAGTCCAGGCAGAAATTGAAACCCTCAACATACCAGAAGGAGCATCTGTGATTGTCGAACCCTGGGCTTATGCTACTGACGGTTCAAATGATATGTCTCGTCGCATCTCGATGGTATTGCCTTGAACTTCCAATGTCAGATTTCCAAGATGCTGACTCAAATTGCAGTGCTGGTTTTATCTTCGACTCACAGCCCACACAGACGCAAACTACTACGCCTATCCACTTGACGTCTGCGCCGAAGTTTCTGAAGACCTGGAAGTCACCAAAATCTACCGTCTACCTACTTCAGGCAATGAACAAATTCACCACGAGATACGCTCTTTCAACCGAGGGAAGATTCACGCCACAGATGCGAGCGAGTATCATCCCGATCTGCGATCCAGTCCTCGTACGACTACAAAACCATACCAAGTTGTCCAGCCAGAAGGCCCATCATTCCAGATCAATGGCCATAGGGTTAACTGGGAGAAGTGGACGTTTAGAGTGGGTTTCAACTATCGTGAAGGTCTGACTTTGCACGACATCCGATACGACGGGCGAAGCCTATTTTACCGCCTATCTTTGGCAGAGATGTTCGTACCCTACGGTGATCCACGAGCTCCGTTTCCAAGGAAAGGAGCATTTGACCTGGGAAACGATGGCGCAGGTATCAATGCGAACAATCTGCGACTGGGCTGTGATTGCCTTGGTAGGTCTTGTTGCATCATGGAGAGCTTCGGTAGTACTGACAACGAAGCAGGCACTATCAAATACTTTGATGGTTGGCACAATACGTCCTCCGGCCTCCCACTAAAACTGCCAAATGTAGTCTGCCTGCATGAACAGGATGACGGGATACTTTGGAAGCATACAAATTTCCGTACAGGGCATGCCGTGGTGACACGCTCGCGCATTCTTGTATTGCAAACGATCATCACTGTAAGCAACTACGAATACATCTTCGCCTTCCATTTCGGTCAAGATGCGTCGATCAACTACGAAGTTCGGGCAACCGGTATCCTCTCTACCGCACCCATCGCTCTCGGTGAGCCCAAACCGCCCTTTGGTACCATTGTAGCACCCGGCGTGCTTGCACCATACCATCAACACCTTTTCTGCTTGCGAATCGACCCTGCTATTGACGGTCACAAGAATTCAGTCGTAATCGAAGAGTCACACGCGATGCCTGTTAATGATCCAGATGTACACAACCCTTTCGGCGTCGGGTATGAGACTCGCACCAATTACATCGAGCACGAAGGTGGATTCGATCTCGATCTTACCAAGAATCGCGTGTTCAAGATCGTCAACGAAGCAGAGACCAACGCCATGACACAGACGCCAGTAGGCTTCAAGCTGCTTCCCTCGTACAGCCAGATGCTTCTCGCGCATCCATCATCCTTCCACGCTCGGCGATCTGAGTACGGCAAGCATGCAGTATGGGTGACAAAGTACCGCGAAGATGAGATGTTCCCTTCAGGCAAATACACAATGCAGTCGATGGGTGGTGATGGCATTGCGAGTGCGATTGAAAAGAGAGCTGGAGACAAGAAGCAAGCGAGTGTTAGGAACGAGGATGTCGTGGTCTGGCATACTTTTGGGTCAACACATAATCCCAGGATCGAGGACTGGCCAGTCATGCCATGTGAGAAGATGGTGGTTGGACTGAAGCCGGTCAACTTCTTTGACAAGAACCCTGGACTGGATGTTGCGCCGAGCACTCAAGAGGTGAACAAGAGTGTGCTATACGATGGCGATGCGGCGAATGCGCAAGATTGTTGTACGAAATCTGCTATATAGCCAAGGGATATTAGCACTACTTTGAAGTGCTGTTGGTCTAATGCGGCTCTTATTCGAGCGGCCTAGAAGTTACCCAACTTAACGCCTATGCTAGATGCAAGCGCACAGTCTGTAAACGCACTTTGCTGATAGCGTATCAACAATCCTATACTCAGTTGGTATTTCAATGCATTCAACTCTGCGTATTCCACCACCCAACATCTACGCTCGATTCCGATAACTGCAGAAGAGTTTCATAGCTGAAGGTACACAAGCTACCATTTGGACGTAGTAAATCTGTGAAGTTTGCGCATGACACACCAACGGCTACCAAAGACTCGCGGCATCCCTCTCCCACTCTACCTCATCCTCATCCTTCCAATACTCAGTACCACTCTTCTTGAACCCCATCTTCTCCAACACTCTTCCGCTTCTCGCATTTTCTTTTTCTGTCTCAGCAATGAATCTTTTCACGCCTCTTTCAGTGGCTGCCCATTGCATGACTGCTTCCGCGGCTTCGCGAGCTACGCCTTGGCCCCAGCAGGATGGTGCAACACCGTAACGCAGTTCAACCATCTCTTCCCATGGCGGTAGCGGAGCATCCGAGGCATTGCGTGGAGGAAGAGAGGTTGTAGTAGCGTCACGGACACCCGCGTAACCCAGCCACTCAATATCGTCAAGCGTCTGACAGACACCGTCAATGTCATTTTCATCAATGACCACTACTGTATTGGTCGCATCCACCAGTTTCCGGCCTGTTGTATCCTTTATTTGTAACTTTGATCGTCGGCCTACTGCGAAATCGCCAATCGCTCTCTTGTCCCAGGATCGAGCAATGTCTCGCGTGGCAATCACTTCCTGCATCTGTTCTTGGGTTCGCGTCTGAACAGGGAAAGCATTGCCGAACCCCATGCTGCAGAAAGCGGCATTGGCGTGGAGGTCAGCGTACAGATTGACATAAGATGGTATTGAGATGGCTAATGGCGTCGGTATAAGAATGAGACGAGATGTGAGAAGGGCGAATCGCCGAGAAGGTCTTAGGGTGTCTTGGGTGCTCATGCTGAAGTCTTAGGGGATCCGAATTCTAAGTATCAGGTTTGCGCAAGTATCAATACACTGAAGAGGATCATGAACACGATGACTTGAAAGGTCTTCGGTGGATTGAGACCACCGCTAAGCACAACAAAGCCTAGCGCTGATATGACTCAGAATGATTGGTTGAAGTGAACGATACCTTGGTGACTTAGGCTGCCTTCTTTACCTTCATCGGATCGATATTGAATGGTGAGAACTCTTTGCCTCTCATACTATCCCAGCTTTGATACAATGCTTCGCACCTCCGCCACGTGTTTTCCACCAGTTTCTCATGCTGTCCTACGGTCCTCTCTACCCAGCCATCCCTCTCATCCGCCACCATCACGATTTCGTCTCCATCACCAGTGTACTTGTATTCCTTCCACGGTGTACTTCCGTTTGCGAAACTGATCCAATTTTGCGCATGTTGCGTGGAGATCTCCTTCAGTCTTTGGGTGGGGTAGCGGAATTGGTACGTCTTGAACATGAAGTAGACATCGACCCAATGATGCGCTTGTTGCCAAAAGGGACTAATAGGAAAAGGGTTACGGACGTCGAAAAGGTAACGGTAAACTTTCTTGTTCGTATGCTGGGTAAGGTATTGTGCTAGTTGGTGAGTAGGCGCTACGAGAATTAGTGACGCATGCTCCACGTTACCGATCTATAACTCACCATCGAAAACAACATCGCCCATCCAGCGTGCACCCGCTGTTAGGAACAAGTTCTGGTCGGTATTTGGAGCGACACCATAAACCTTACCGACTAGCTCCGCGCTTTGCTCGCCTAACTGAGTTGCAATGCCACTGAGGAATGCGTCCGGGCTGACGGGAACTATTTGCTGCATGAGGGTGATGCCCTGGATGATAAGTAAGCCTCTGATGCCGAGCGCGTCTGGATGCATCATTCCCTTACCTCAGAACCTGTAGTTCCCAGAATAATTTCATTGACCCAGTCGCACTTGCTGAGCAACTCAGGAATGCGATCCCAGGTTACCGATCCAGCAGCATCGCCAAACCATTCTGAATCTTGGACGATCAGCCACATGCCGCCATCCGCACGATACTCAGAAGTTGCGTCAACGATCTTTTGCACATCCACCTTGCGTAGTAGATCCAGACTGGCCTCTCCGTCTTCTTCAATTCCCATTCTTTTCAAGAAGTCCTTGTAAGTCTTGCTTGCGTTCTCCAGCGATAACGGTGCTGTTGTTGGTCCAAGAACACCAGAACACAGGATGGCTCTCTGGAAGAGTGGACCAGACGATGGAGGCGCAGACAGCATGTGGCTACATATTGACATGGAGCCAGCAGACTCTCCAAACACGGTAACTCTCTTGCTGTCTCCTCCAAATCCTGCGACAAACTTCTGGATCCAAAGAAGCGCGTTTCGCTGGTCATTCAAAGCGAGATTCGCGTTGCCAGATTCCGGAGTGTGCAGATAACCGAGCGCTCCCACCCGGTACTGTATGCTTGCTGAGATAACAGGCTGATCATCAAGAATCGATTGCTCAACCATTAGGGCTGTGCTGTGCTGCTCATCGATCTTTCCGAGCACGAAGCCACCGCCATGTATGTACACTAGCACGGGAAGCTTGGACGAAGGCGGCTGATCTTTGAGGCACGAGAGCGGTATGTTAAGCTGGAGGATGGCACATTGAAATTCGTCGGATGCGGCTGGAAAGCTTTCGCCCGGGAAATTTCCACCTCCCACTACGTTTTCACTGAATACTTGCGGACATACGTAACTGTGATTGTCAGAGTTGACCAACGACGATCGGTTATGAAGCCGACCTGGATATGAAGATAGGCTATTACCCATGTTTTGTGAAGTCGTCTTTGCCCGCAAGCGTTTCAGCGAGAACAGACTGCTTGAATCGAGCCGGTATAGTAGCATATGGCACTGCGCGGAATTGGACCACGTTGCTTGGTGTAATGACTCCAGTCATGGGACCTAGGTCGGCATGATGGAATGTAAATGTGCTTGGGTCCTTAGATTCGGTGGCCATCTCGTTATGTTGGCTTCAAACTCCAGAGGTAGTAAGGATATATAAGTTGCAGGTGATGACCATGAGCATCGTGGGGAAGAACGTTCACTATGCCTGGACAACGTTGTATAAGTACCGGGAGTGGAGTTCAGGCCCGGCGGACCGGTCAGACGCGCAGCAACGGATGCCTGCTGCCCTTGAGCCCTTTCATACTTCCTCAAGCGGCAAACTACATAGCGTAATCGAAACTGATGCCTACACACAGCCGATATGGTGGTAGCAAGCAAACCGTAAGACCAACCAGAGCACAACCAGGGAACGTGCACCTAAGTAAGCTCCAGCCCTTCGGAGCTAGAATGGTTGCCGAGCGACACATTGGGTGGAGTAGCGGGGTTGACCATCGGGGCACTTTCTTATGCGACACCGATGACGACCGGTCGTAAGACGTTACCAAAGAGCGATCAAATGATGGCCAAGTGAATATGTGCGATGAACGCGTCTCACCTCGTTAGGGATGGCATGAAAAGGGCTGATGTCTCTTGATGAAGTTCCGTCATTCATAACGCACCGATGGCGCAGTAGAGAGGAGCAGCAGAAGCAAGGATGGTCTGTGCGTAAGCGCTAGCCCACACCCGAACTAGATCTTGTGCTTTCGAAAAGTCGCGTCGCGATACTGCGCATCGCGTTTTCAACACTCTATTCATCGTCACAAAGAATGACATGCATTTCACAACGAACACATTCGTGATCACATTGATACATTAATTCGCCACTTTTCTAATGTGTCTCATGTTTGACAAAGGGAAGGGTATCGTTCTATGCAGTCGAAATGTGAGCAAAAGATCCTCCGGAACGCCCAATGGAGTAAGTGTCTACTTCGCGCTTCGCTCCCCATACGCGCCCCATTACGGAGAAGCCGGTGATATGTACACGGAAGCAGGCACCTTCTTGCTAGCGTCTTCCTTCGCAGCAGCGAGAAGAGCCTCGGCCTCATCAGCGAGATAAGCTGGATTATTCTCGAAGCGAGGATCAAGCCACACGGCATTAGGATCATTATCCTTGATCATCTTCTTGATGGTCTTTGGTTTCTTGTGGCCTCCAGCGTAGAAGATAACAGCACGGATAGCACCGAAGATCGATACAAGACTGTAAAGTTGTTTGTACAAAGGGTAGGTCATTGCAGCCCAGAACCGGGGTTGGAGATCAGGTCGGTGCCGCGCATTGAAGTATTTGAAGGCCAGAATGGGTAGAGTGGCAGCGAGCATGAGCGGAACCCCAAGTCGCCAGAAGTTTGGATCGCCGCCCATTGTGGCGAAGACGGGAATGCGCACCCAGTCAACGATGATGGTAGCGATGGAGTATAGGTGAATGAACTTCTGGGTGAAGATACCCCAAGGCGTTGTCTGTCCGTTGAGCGAAAGTAGCATGCGGTCTGCGAAAGCGATGAGACGACCATGACGACCCATTTCCCATGAACGATATCGTTGATTCCACCAGTTAAGAACTGGCCCAAGGACAGTGGTTGGAACTTCGGTCTCGAGCACGCATGTTGCATCAAAGGCAATGCGCTTCTTCATCTTCTGCATCGAAAGGCCTGTATTGACGTCTTCTGCGATGAAGTCGATGGAGTGGTAGTTGCTAATGAGATCGATGAGTGTATCTCTTTCGCAGAACCAGCCTGCACCATGTGGGTACAACACGCCACAGATGGACGACTCAGCAAGCTTGGTGAGACCGCTCATCTTATACTCGCAGTCTTGCCATGCCACGAGGCAGAGTGGCACGTCACCGTTGGCATCAACAGCTTTGAGAGGGAAGGCACACCCCTTCGTTATGTCGTCCATCTTGTCGATCGGTGGACGGAAGGTCGCTGGGATGGAGACATCATCGTCAACAGTCATGATCCAGTCGTAGTCCTTGGCCGCTATGGCACCAACGAGTTGTGCGGCGTTCTTGCTACCAATCGGCGACCAAATGTAGTTGATGTCGGGATGCTCGCTTCGAATGAAGTTACGGAACTCGGGGGAGACCGGGTGCCTAGTGCGGCCATTGTCGACGACGAAGATGTCTTGAGGTCGGAAGTGAACGAAGGCGCTCTTGAGTACCTTACTGGTAGCTTCGTGGTCACTATTGTGACATGGGATGACGAGTGCAGTGCGATGTTCTGGTGTAGCTTCGACAATGCAGATGGCCTTCTCCACATCTAGCTCGACATCCGGAGCAGCTTTTTCGACAGGCGGACCGACGGGAGGGTGAAGAGGTGGTACACGAGCAA
Source organism: Alternaria alternata (assembly GCF_001642055.1). Taxonomy (NCBI): domain Eukaryota; kingdom Fungi; phylum Ascomycota; class Dothideomycetes; order Pleosporales; family Pleosporaceae; genus Alternaria; species Alternaria alternata. Next base: position 658,778 of record NW_017306210.1, read on the forward strand.
CCAGTAGGATGACAGTAATCATGATTGGTTCGAGACCGACAACTATGATGAGAACTGGTAGCATGTTGCTGCGCGTTATCTCCATGGACTTCTTGATCCAGCCGAAGTAGTGATCCGATATCGCGACTCCGACAGCAAGCGCAGCCACGATGAAGAGGATGATGTACTTCTTCCAAGTGAACGGCCAAAACACCTCACGGATATCGATCATCTGCCATATCGTCCTTGGGTGAACGTGGCTGAAGATCTTGCGCTTCATGGCCGAGAAGCCGCGAAAAACGAGATTTCGTCGATCTCGTTTCGGCACGCCTTGGCGGAGAGGAAGCGATTCGTTGCTGGACTGAGCAAGACTTGTTGTGGAGGAAGAGGGTGTCCCATATGGATAGGGCGGAGGTTGATCGTCCCAGCTGTTGACCGATCTAGATGAGCCATACGAAAGGAAAGCAGGCCGAGGATGTGGTAGGTCATTGTGATGAGAAATGGTGATCCCTGGCGAACGCAATGCAGGATGTACCGCGGTGTCTGCCGCAGAAGAGCTTGGTAGAGATGGAGAATTAATGGGCAATATCTCGTCCACGTCGACAAACGGATTGACAGGAGTCGCACCCATGGTCAAGGACGGAGTGATGTGAAGGCTTGGCCGAACGATAAATGGACGAAGAGCAATGACTAACAAAGAACTCTGAGGGTCGACTTGAACCACCTATACACAAGAAGGTACAGCATGGCTTCTCGAGCTGTTTTGAAGGTCCTATACATCCCCACCACAGACCTAGAACGAAATGTCAGAATATCGATTCTGCACTTGCCATCCCAAAACTCAACAACATCGCCGCTGCAAGTTCAGCTCTGCGCCACAACATCGTTCTGGAACACCGCAGCTAAGGATACTATTTTGATGCTGTACTCAAATCCTACACTTTGCTGTTTCGTTACTGCGCCCAGCACCAGGATTGTAGTGCGTGAACATTGCTAGCTCATCGCACATACCACTGCGGCTCAACACGAACATCCCGATCAAGGTGGTCTAGCGATGTGGGCTGTAAAAAAGAACAGTGTAGATTGGACTCGATCTGTATGTCGTGTAAGCAATGGACCTATTTGGAAGTGCCAAAACTAAAAGGGAGAAGTTTGGTTACCTAGAGATTAGTGCACGAAGTACCTGTGGCTAAAGTGACGCGCCGCCTCATCGGGACGACCGAACCAAAGTTTGAAAAATTCCCCGCATCGCTTAAATCCCGGCATTAATCATTTCCACAACGCATTACCGGGTACCAGCCGTGCAAAGGGCTGACCAGGAAGTACCTCCGGACGTTGACGTTGCGTAACATCAACCTCCACGTTCTCAACACAATTCTACGTATGGTACAACCTCGCCACACGAGCGATGTTTCAGTGAAATGAGACTGACAAGTCAACTTACACAGAAGTCGTGTCTTGTAGTCTGAAAGCTTCGTGGACATACTGCGTACTACTTCGGCCCTCGTAATCAACAACACGAAATCCTACGGCTTGTACCAACAACAGTAAACGTAACATTCGCGATATACCCATGATCGATCGATTCCGATCTCAGAGACATCCTGGCAGTATCGAGTATCAGATCAGCCTGGCGACCTTACAGCACCCTTACATGGAGTGATGTGACAAATGCCTGCTCATCCCTGTTCCGAAGTTCCAGAGCTGGGGTTGTACCAAACATGTGTAGTTGCTGGCAAACGTGCAAACGCCATGTCGTGGCCAGGCGGGATGAAAAAGTACTTGTGGCTGACACGTTTCTAGACCACTGTGGTAGACTGGCTGGTACACAACAATCCACATGTGGGATTGGCTGTCAGGCAAAACCAGGATAAACAGTCAGATATTGGAAACGCATGTTGTCAGCTTGGAGAAAAGAGCGTTCCCACTATCGAATCGAAGAGGCTTTTTACGGAGAAACTGCTGTTGAGCTGAAGCTGATAGACGAAGAAAGTTGTGGAGTCTAGATCTGGAAGCACAGTTCAGTGAGCTGTACAGGCGATGGCGAGGTCGGAAGTGTTGTGGAAGTGAAGAGAAAGCAACATACATAAAGTGCGTAGGAGACTGCAGTTGAAGAGAATACCTCCATCGCTATCGATCATCATGTCTTACTTTGAAGCTCGTCCGTTTTCATCTTCTACTGATGTATCCCCTTCTTCACCTGTATCAACTATCCTCTCTGGATACAGCACCCCTGCTTCTGAGATCGACGAGCCTTCGTCCTTCATTTCGGATGGGCCCAATGCTCGTCGATCCCAGTACGTTCTTGTCGTTGGCGGTCTAGGATACATTGGCAGTCATACGTCATTGGAGCTCCTCAGAGCCGGATACAATGTTGTCATTGTCGACAATTTGGACAATTCGTACCTGTCAACACTGGACCGCATCAAGGAGCTGCGAGATGATCACTACCGAAACACTTCATGGAATCCATCTCTCACGTTCCACGAAGCCGACTATCGAAACGAGCACGCCATGTCTGTCATTCTCAAACGGTATAGCGCTGGACTGTCGGGATCCGTCATCGAAGGCGTCATCCACTTCGCCGCCCACAAGGCTGTTTCCGAAAGTATCCAGCAGCCACTGCGATACTATTCCAATAACGTCGCAGGCATGGTCACCTTCTGCACGTTATTGGACAGCCTGAATATCAAGAACCTCATCTTTTCTTCTTCCGCCGCCGTTTATGGTGAAGTGACATCCGAGGTTGGGCTGCGGATAAGCGAGAATCATTGCCTTCACGAAACCCAGGATTGGATTGATGCTGCAGGAAAGAAGCAAGTTACGCAAGGCGGCTGCACGGCGATCTCAAATCCCTACGGTCGTTCCAAATGGATGTGCGAGGCTATTTTGAATGACTTAGCGGTCTCAGATCCAGAGTGGTCCATTGTGGCTTTGCGCTACTTCAACCCCATAGGCTGCGATGCTTCTGGCAAGCTAGGAGAATACCCTAGGACAGAACCCAGCAATCTCATGCCTAGCCTACTTCGAGTCATGAACGGACAGATGCCGCATCTCAAGATCTTCGGCACGGACTGGGACACCAGGGACGGCACGGCAATGCGCGACTTTATCCATGTCAGCGATCTGGCGTTGGGCCATGTTGCTGCTCTCAAAGCGGTTGGTGAGTCGCGGCTGGAACCAGGATTCCACACGTACAACCTAGGCACCGGCGATGGTAGCTCGGTCAAGGAAATCGTGTCAGCAATGCAAACCTGTTCAGGAAAGGTCATAGAAACGCAGGAGGTTGGACGTCGTGCGGGTGACGTAGGCGTTGTTGTGGCTGACCCCACGAGGGCAGCAGTAGAGCTCGAGTGGAAGACGGCAAAGTCGATCGAAAACTGCTGCCAGGATCTGTGCCGCTTTCTTCAGATTGATGCGTCTGCGGCATATAGTTGACACTTTTACAAGTTCCTTTTGCGAGCGGGAGTCGAGACCGATGAGCGGGTTTTGTTTTCGGGTACGGTACCTTTTAGCGCTAGGACGGGCGGAGCCGCGGGAGTCAATCCAGGCATTTTTAATTGGACGCCACTAGCAAGCCACAAAACTCTGCAAGCCTCATCTGTGTCATCCTGTCATCCTTTGTTACACGTCTCGAAAACAACATAGCCTTGTAATACCCCACGTCCACGTTACGTTTCTATGAATGGAAATTTGAGCGTCGAATCCGAGCAGCTGAACGCCTTAGCTTACCATGTCTCGCCTGAACGCCTCTCCAGGTGAAATCGAGACCATGAGACCACCGAAAGGAAACCGTTACACGTATGTAGTATAAGCAAATGCGACTGATAAGTCGTAATATCTGCAGATCAAGTCTGCTGTGATCCCAATCGCTTACCTCCATTCTTTGCCATGTTTTCCAGTGCAGCTCTCCTATTGGCTTTCGCTGCGTCTTTTCTCCTCGTCCAGGTCTCTGCAGAATGTACCCAATTCTCAACCAATGGCTCGACAGCAGCAACGTACGACTTCTATCGCTTCTACGACTTTAGGAACATTCGTGATAATATTGATGGCGATGCGGCTGCCGCCTCGTCTTACGGAAAGAGTTACACGGCTACTGAATCGGCCAATGGCCAGTCCAAGATCATCGAAGCTGCTCCCTGGAACTCGGGTTGGAATGCTAGAGATTGGTTCAGACCTTCCCCCAAAAATGACACGATAGACATGCACTACAAACCGTCTCGTGTATCAATCAGTAAGCTATACTCTCTTCCGTAGCTTCTGCGCTTTCTTAACCAAAGTCAGGCAACAACACCGACAAATCGGAGGAACATTCGACTTACCTCTCTTTGCATACGACAAGGCTTTCAGACGGAAGCCAGCTGGCGGCTGAGCTTGACTTTGCAGAATACAACGTCACATTCGCCTCTATCCGCATGTCCGCGCGCATCCATGGAGCCAGTGGCGCTATTGCTGGCTTCTTCACGTACCACGATGACACATCCGAGTCGGATATAGAGATTCCAACCGGAGGCTCGGCAGAAGAAGTGCACTACTCCAATCAGCCTACCACTGACCCCGACACTGGAGTAGCTATTAATGGCGCAACATTCAATGTGTCAATGGAGGCTCACCAACCCACTTCGACTTGGAACAATTACAGACTGGACTGGGTGGATGGAAGAAGCGCGTGGTATATGAACGGAGCGCAGTCAGCGGATACAGAAGTTAATGTGCCGGATAAGGAGAGCATGATCATCCTGAGTCTTTGGAGTAACGGTGGTACTTTCTCTGGACGTATGGACATTGGTCAAGATGCCTGGTTCGATGTACAATGGGTTGAGCTGTTATTCAACACGAGTACCAGTGCCAGTCCGGATACGAGTGGTACGGTATGCTCGGTAGAGTCATCGCTGGGTTCGCCGACACCCAACGCATCTCCTTGTCTTCGGGATCTAGTCACGGAGTGCATTTGGTGGGCTATTGGGGTGGCGTCAACAGTGAGCTTCATGGCCTTCATGTAGTAACCCGCGTTGAGAGGAAGTTTGAATGTTGGACACGGCATATGTGGTGCATGTTTATAATAGTCAAAACATAGATCATGTCTTACATGGATGATCGGAACCACCGCGCCCTATTTGAAAAGGTTCTTGGCAAAGATGCGCCATCTTGTGGGAAACAAATGATGTTTCACTTCTCTCCAAGCAACGGCACGAGGTTCGCAACGGTATCCCATCTTAATGGCACCAACACCCTCCATCCTCCCTTCGCAACACTATGCAAGTATATCGTGTGATCCAATAGTGATGATCCCTTTGGCCGCTCGTAATCTCCACGCAAAGGTATCTTGACAGTCCGTACTCCGGACCAAGGTTGGCACTGCACCCGCTCCCCACTATCGGCAGGCTCACTACCAAGTTTGCCTTGCTCAGTCCAACGTTTTACTAACAGCCATTTGATGACCTCTGGATGCTGACATGCTGCTGCGTGGGCATTGAGAGATCGACCTCGATGCTTGTACTCCAGCTTGGCTCCCTGCCGGACAAGGTACGCGACAGAGGGTAGCTGTCCGACTCGACAGGCGGCAAGGAGTGCTGTATCGCCGTTCTTGCGAGTAAGTTCGAGCTGCGCGCCAGCTTTGACATAAACTTGGATAAAGTCTGGGCCACTTCCGATCGCACTTTCAATCAACACTGTATCTCCGTCCTCATTTCTCATTGTCAGGAACAAACTCCTGGAGGCCTTCGAAGAATAAGAAAGAAACAAGCGCAAAGCTTGAATCCCTGGCCCTATCATGGGAACGTGATCTTCATTAACCATGTGGCTCAAATCTAGGCAGCGTGCGTAGATATAAGTGGCAAGATCTCTACATGGTAACGCGTAGTACACCGGAGAATGGTTTCTGTTATCGAGCTGATAGGGGTCGCATCCGGAGTCAAGTAAGAACATCAACATCTTGATGTTTATTCCTTGATAAGAATTATGCATTGCGTTTTCGCCAGCGAGGTTTACCGCCGCCAAATTGGCGCCATGCTTCAATAACGTCGAGGCAGCGTGTATTGCGCCGAATTCCGCAGCAGCCATGAGTGGCGTCTTTTGGAAAACGTCAACAGCATCAGGTCTTGCTCCAGCTTTCAATAGCTTTTCAATAAGAATGCTACTATCAGCCTGCACAGCATAGTGTAATGGTGATCGTCCAGTTGCATCTTTCACATTCGCGTCGACGCCGTATTTGAGGAGGAGGTCGATAGCATCGGGACTATTGCTCATCGCAGCCACATGAAGCGTTGCGCAACCTGGCTGTAGCTCTGGTATCGATACCTTGTCAGATTCTGTTGCAAGACTCTCGAGGCCAGCTTTCAAGATTGAGGAAGAGCTCACATCGAACCTTCCGGTGGCCATATGTAGACTGTCTCTATGTTAACGTCAGAAAGTCATCCCATGAAGGCTTGGTAGATCCTTAGGGTATCCTTGACTACAAGTCTGCTAGATCTGACGTACCTGAACAAGTTCACGTGCGCAACAACGTGATTTGCAAGTATCTCGATTGCCCCGGGATTAAAGGCGGCCGCGACATGGAACGGTCGCCAATAACCGAATCTCTGACTCCAATGTGTTTCGTGTAATAGGCACTGCTCGAGAAGCTGCTTAAGCAAAGGATTGAGAATTGGCTTTCGAATGGCTATCTCGAGAGCTGAGGCCTGGAAGCCGACGTTGGCGGAATTCCGACATGGGACACCGTATGTGGAAGCTCCATGATCAAGAAACAACTTCGCGATGTCTAGTTGATTGTGAGATAGTGCAACGACAAGCGGTGTGCATGGAGCGCATTCTTCGACCACTTTGGGCAAGCATGGTGTAGTCGCAATGATTGAATTGCAGGCCTCAAGATCTCCGTTCACAATCGCCCTGTACAAGCTTCCAGATGATTTCAGTTTGAGCCTACGCCGGATAGCTTCCATCACAATGGGAGAAATTGGAAATCCGACATTGAGAAGAAGCTCGAGCAAATCTGCACAAATTGCCGGATCTACCTGCATCTCCGGTGTGATACCTGTTGAATCGGCGCAAAACTCCGCTCCAGCTTCGACAAGTGCGATCGCGGTTTCAAGACAGCCCCATCTCATAGCAACGTGCAGCGCGGAGATCTTTCTTTTGCCGCACTTTGCCTTGATGTCCGCTCCGTGTTTCAACAGCCATCTGGTTGTATGAGGTGAATTCATGCATACGGCAAAATGGAGTGGGGTGACTCCGTCTTGGGCTTCTGCATTGATGTTGCCGACAACGTTGTTGCCGTGCAGAAACTGAAGCGTATCTGATGTATAGTTGTAGGCTGCAAAATGTGTCGGAGAGCAACGATGGTAATTCCAATGAGATAGTGGACCCAGAGGTTTGCCATCTGAAAGACTAGATAACATTACAAGCGTTGCGGGCCGTGTCCATTCCTCGTCTTGCCTGATAATTTGTCGTAGGTATTCCAACAAGATCAGATGCTCACCATCGATGGCATAGTGTATTACAGTCCATCCGGTTTGATCAGTGAGTAGTAAATCCGCAGAGAAAGCCACTAACAGTTTCATGCATTCAAGTTGGCCATTTACAGCTGCTTCGATAGCTGCTGTCCAACCATGAATCGATCTCGCGTTAGGATCAACACCTCTTTGCAATAGTGTTTTCAGCTTTGAAACACGTAAGGCCATTTCTCGCTGTGCTTCGCCAACCGCCGATCGGGCCGCGTGCTCCTCATCCGTAAAGGTTTCCGGCCGACAAAGCTCAAAATGTCTCATTGAGCCTTCTGCATCGAGCTTAGGGACTCGAACAGGGTCCGCATGAGCGAGGATCTTGTCGAATGATCTCGCTTCAATGGTGCCTTTGATAGCAATATCAATAGCCGAGTCTCCATCGTAGTATCCACATGTAGCGTGAACATCTACTCCCAGGCGAAGTAGCTGCTCAATGACGTCGTTGTCGGATTGAGTGATAGACCAGAGCAAAAGTCGTACTGCTTGTGGGTGTGAAACAGGTAGACTATTGGCTGTCGTGGTCTCGAGCACGTGCCGTATAACGGCCTTGACAGAGGTTGTTATAAACTCCTGGTCCTCTATACTGGTTTTCGAAACAGTATCTAGGCACATCTCTATCAAGAGAGCAATTCCAGAGTTGATAGTGGCCTCTTCGTAGGCTTTCAACCCACCTCGTTCTGTCAGGATATCTGAAAATGCTACGAGCGAATCAAGTTCGAAAAGCGGTGCTGGGCGAAGCAGATGATGTGGTATGGTTTTAGTACAGAAATAGAACCAAGCAAAGTTGCCCTTCTTATCCTGAGTGGTCGTGCAGAAGGTCGTAGCAAGCAGCTCCATCACTGAAAGACTGAGATACGTGGAGTCAGATTCAGAGTATCCCAGCGCTTTCAGTCTCTGCGAGTGCTGGTCAACTTCTAGGAAGTCGAGGAGAGGTGATCTTCCGTCAATATCAAGATGATTTACATCAAGACCATGGTTTAGGAGCATTCTCAGTATGCCGGGGGTCGTTTCTTGGGTGACAAAGTACAAGGCACTTCGATCCTGATCAGATCCGCTGTGTAGGCTGGCACCCATTTGCACAAGTTCTTGCAAGATATCTTCGAGACCAGTCGCTATGGCAGAATGGATAGCTTGCGGATCTGTCGCAAGGACTTTGTTTGCCGGAAGTGACCTTAGCATTCGAAATGCGATATGGTTCTCTCGGTACAAGATTGCGTCCAGAAATGGGGTTCTGCCTAGTTTGCTCTGTATGCAGAGGTAAGGATGATCCGGTCCAAGTTCCGCGATGAGTAAATCAAGAACGTCTAAGCGCCCTTTCTCAGCTACGACGTGCCAAACGCCTCTCCCATCACGATCTACAACTTCTGTGGCGTTACTTTGGATCAGGCGGCGTAGCAGAGGTTCCTCTTTTATGCCGTAACTGATTGCGTGTTGCAAAACTGTACATCCAGACTCATCCAACTGAGCGGCATCAAAACCTTTGTCCAGAAGCAGCTCCATACATTCTGGCGAATTATGTTCTGCCGCTATGTGAAGCAGTGTTGCCGAGCGACATGGCCCTTCCATGTTCACCGAGAATCGCTCGTCAGTTGTAAGATGTAGTAGATTTGACACTGGACCATACTTGGCTGTATAGACAACAGCATCCGCATACGTCTCGTCGCTCATATATTGCATCGTGCTGATTCTAGTATCCAGAGGCGAGTTGGTCTCTAATGGAATACCATTTGCTCGAGCAAGATCAAGAAGTCGCATTCTGACATCTAAGGGAATCTTTTCATCTTCAACGCCATTAATCGAGGCGACAAAGTTCTCCAAGAACAGTTTATTACCCCCGCGAAGGTTTTCCTCCAGATAATGGGTGAAACTCTCAGATAGAGGCATGCCATAGCGAAGCATCTCCACGGAAAGTGTCCATGGACCGTGAAATACAGCGAGAAGCAGAGAGTTCAGATCTCCCCCGTCCACATCGTAGGCGGCACCGGCTTCGATTAGTGTCGATATGATACTTTCAGTGGCGCTTTGAAAGAGGTGCTCGAACAAATGGAAGCTTATCTTCCCAGATTTCATGAAATATGGACCAACCACCACCCATTCCAATGGAGTGCCGAGTGCGGACTTCTGATTTATATCGCATCCTTCATCGAGTAGCCATCGACACACTGTTCCGAAACCAAACATAGCCGCAGCATGCAGGCTGCTGAACTCGTATGAACAGAGTTCATCCACCCATTCGTCTTCTTTAGCTTCATCCCTCAGATATGGAACATAGTGTAAAACAAGACGGGTGAGATTGTAGGACTTTGGTGGGCGAAATAGCCTTTGAAGATATCTCTGTATATCGTCGTCATGCGTAACCTGGCCGACGTAGTTGGTTAGACAAATTGTTGCATGATGGTAGAATGGATGGTCCTCAAAATCTTCCTCAAAGTCAAAAGGGGGCTGATTGAATGACGGGAGACATAGATAATTCAGACATGTCTTGGCCAATATGAGCTCGTCAGTGGAGCTCAGGCGGAACTCGTTCAGTTCCGCATCGTTGGGGTTGATCGCCTCCAGAAATTCTTGGACAGTAAAATGAGCCAACTCGAGTTTGGTACATGACGAATTACTTGTGTAACTGAAACCGCTGGTTCTGCGAACTAAGCTCCCACAATATCGAAGTAGATCTTCTATATCGGGGCATGCCTCAGGGTCCAATTCCTCGTCCTTCTCGTCTATGGCGACAATCTCTGATAATTGCTCGACAGAGAGCCCGGAATGGTGGGCGTATGTGATCCACTGTAAGGTTCTCCGTACAAGCGGCCTAGCGGAGGCCTCGACACGCGTGAGTACTCTTGCATAGGTTTCGTTCAGAGTTGTGGGCAGACACGTTAAAGCTTTACGACGAAGCGCATCTGTCGGAAGCTCACAGAGGTGATCGAGCTGGCAAGACACCCAACGGAACCTGTAGTGATAAGCAAATGTTAGAGAAAGCGTATCCAGCAGCACTCACATGCCCTTTGCTCGAGTTACGAGTTGACGAACAATTTCGTCTTTGAGGTTACTACTCTTCAGCCGAAGTTTCTTCTTTTTGAGCCTATCTTCGATCTCGGTTCTGACATAATGTTCTACGTCCTCCGTGTGCGCAGCGATCTCGATATGCCCGAACATAAGCGAATCAAGTTCCGTACGGATATCAAGCTCGTCTCTGCTGAGAAAACACATGGAGATAACAGCATGATCACTCCCCAGCGATTTGAGTTTTCTCGCTACCTCGCCAGCCTGCTCATTGCACTCGTCAAGCCCGTCTACTATCAAACGTACGTCCTCGAAGTAATTGGACATCTTCCGTAGCAGGTCAATGAGTTCTTCAACTTCAGGGCTCCGTCGCAGCTGGTGCTGTGGCCGTAGTTCATTGTCGTAGTCCTTGAGTAGCTGGAAACAGCTTTCGTGTTGCCGTGCGAGCTGCGATGTAAGGCTACTCAGGATTTGAACCACGTCTTGGCTCCTGATATTCTTGTAATCGCAGTAAAAGAACGCTACTGCTCTATCATCCGTAGCTTGATTCAAGCATTGCTGAATAATAAGACTGGAGAGGATCGTCTTGCCAGCACCAGGGATGCCGCTCAGCCACAGGTGTAAGTTTGATCCTTGCATCCATGTGGTGAACTCATCATTTTTAGTAAGCCAAAACCCGGTCGTGGTATGTCTAATCCGTGTATTGGTACGGAATGAATCTTCCGGATTGACGGAAAGGAAGTTGTCCAGAATCTTCTGACGTTCCGCGTTCACAACAATCTTGGTGTCGATATTCTGTTTGTCTCGCAATCTTGTCTCAAGGCCAGCAACACCCGAGAGTAGCTGATCTTGTTTAGAAAGACACTGGAGCAAAGCCGCCATGGTATCAACCGAGAGAGCAAAGTTAAGGTGGTCTCGATGGCCTCGTATGTCGTCGAAGAACTTCTTTGTATCGACAGCCTTGAAAGGCCAACTGAGCTTGTGTACCGTGCTACGTATCTTGCCTTTATCAAAAATCCCGGCTTTTTCAATGTTATCCTTTAATTTGTAGAGAGTGTTGAGACATGCGTCGATATGATCTAGGCGTATCGAACTGTTTTGCAATTCGCTGGTTTCCAAGTCCTGGGCGATCAGTTGGAGGTTGTGGAGTACGCCACTGAGCGCAGCGACTTCATTCTTGAGGGTTTTCACTTCCTTCTCAGCACTTTTTACATCTTTGACATAGTGGTAGAGCTTGCGAAAGATTGTGTCGCTCAGTGAGATGAGACCTGAGATCGAGCCGGCCACCGATAGAGGGTCCATCACTCTCGAGGAAGGAGCGTGGTCGCTCAAAACAAAGCGAGCAACAGGCCATAAGGGGAAGGACTCAATTTAAAAGGACCTTAGTTCGTCCCAGAGCACACAAGGCTGCGATTCAGCCTTGCTCCTCGCATGCTGATTGCAGATGGTGGAGGCGCAACAGGTGGCTGGTGACACGCCTCGTCTACATGTCGGCCTTAGGGAACACGTACACAACTTAGTACCTACTCGTGTCGTAGCGTTAGTGGCGTCTTGGATGGCTATATTTCTGCCTGTATGGTGCTTCACGCTGTAGGCAGACTGATGTCTTCTACTAAAGTAAGTGGTGAGGTGGCAGACGCTCGGCCGTAAGCGCTGAAAGTAGTGGGGTCGAGCACGCATCCGTCATCGGTCAGAGCACCCCATTGTGATGTCATTGGCCCTTCTTCGTTACGGTTAACAAACCACATATCTCCACTGTAGGTGCTGCTGACACATTTTTCTGTGGCTGCGCCATGTATGCTTCCTTCTTGACTGGCAGGGGAAAGTTGAAGTTCAGCTCTCAGCAGAGCCTGGTGGTCGCGGTTTCCCGGGATGATGCCCTCCTATCCCGCAAATCCTGCGACCAACGCCGACACCACAACACAACATCAGATCATCGCAGGATTGCGATATTATTCCCCATGATGGGGTGGCTCGCCATCGATCTAGCGCTCATTGATCAAGTTGCTCAAACGACAATGATAATACCACGTCGTCACGTATGAGCCAATACAAGGGATATCGCACCGGGGTCGGTCAACACAATAGTGTGGCAATGATTGCGCACGGTTGGCATACCAAGCAAAGACATGGATATGCCTTTGGTAGGGATTTGACGTGTTGATATCTGATGGTAGAGTGATTGGGCTACGAGCCCCCACGATTTGTCAGTCGCAAGGCGCAAGCTTAATGTTACGCGAGGATCGAGTCAACCTTATCATCTTGCCTGTAAACCCCCGCATTGCAACGAGGACTGCGAGCCAGCGATGCAGGCTGAATTAGCCGCCAAGAGTGTCTGGAAATTTTGGCTGGGTATTCTGTGATTCTTACTCATTGATAAATGCTTGCTTCGTTCGTAATCCCCGAAGGCTTGCTGCTTCCTCATATGTCTACCTCGCATCTCGGAGTTCGCGTCGTACTGTCTTTGTACCGATTCTATTGATGGGATTTTTAGTGTCAACCGTCCGGGTACCCAGAGGGAGGAGTGATGGACTCTGCCATCGAGATAGGAAAGATGTTCCATCTTGAGCCGAGTTTATTCGGCGCTCGGGATGGCTTCCGGTAGATCTCATGTTCACAAGGACTCATCACTCGCACGGCCCTTTGATTGAATCATAGTCGGTCATACACTATCGATAAGACGTATAGGTTCGTGATACTCGCAGTGTTGCATGAAATTATCAAAAATTGGATTATGGTATGTCGAAGAGTATATGTAAAGAGATCTAGGATACAAGATTTGCATACAGGCTGGAATGGTAAAAGATCTGAGTATCAGCCAAAAGAGAAACTCGAGCTGTCAAAGTCGTATGGGTATATGGTGGCGTCGTGAGGTCGTGAGGTCGTGACATGGGGGTATCGTGGAGAACAAAGAAGCCAGAGACCTATCTGAGTACATATCTGGATCATTCAAAAGTAGTGAAAGCCAGCAGGAGAAGATAGAGAAGTATGCCACAGACGCGGCATGAGGAACTCGAATCGCAGAGAGAGAAGAAAGACCAATGAGTGACCGCGTTCCAGGTTGTGTGAACACAGTTCAAAGTAGCTTGAAAGTTTCCTCTTTGCAATGGACGCCGAAAGCTTCATCATCCATCTTACCGTAGATGTAAGCCTCGCCAACGAATCGATAACCAAGGTGTTCACCCGAGCTGCTTTCGGTAGGCCGGAGAACTACAGGAACGCTGCAGCCATATAGAATGGCGATAACGTCCCCCTTTTCGGTCTTGGGTGGTCCAAAGCCAACGAGTTTATCATGCTGATAAGGTTCGCAAGTTCCGGAAGTGGCGTTACAGATAGGGTCACCTTTGAGAAAAGATCGGTTCCAGGTCACAGCACGGACGCGACGAAGATAATCGTGTACTATGTTCTGGAAACCGACTTGGAGGTTGCGACGTAATATGGTGCTGATGTTCATGTGACCGTTGTTTGTTTGGTAGCTAAGACAGTGTTGGCATGCTGCCTTGTACCAATGAGGAGGTGCGTTTCCATATGGGTCGCGGTCCGCAACAAGTGTTTGCCATAACTGAGCGGGAACTTCGTCAATCTCTTTCGCATCTTTATCGAAGCGCCAGCCTAGACCTTCTAGACAGTCCCTAGTGATGACACCATCGGGGAATGGATCGGTGCGGAACGAGACTGTGCCTATCATGACACCCTTCACACGCATCGACATATCGTGGGTGACCTGGGTTGATGCAGTCGAACCGTGGTGTATGGGGCTTTGGGGAAACTCAACAACAGCGTGCTTGCGATGACTACCGCAGGCGTTGTAGTTGTTGCTGCCGGGTAGCCCAACAAAGCTATCGCCAGCCTTCCGGCCGCGAAAAAGATCTTCACCCTTTCCCCAGGCAGAGTCCTCCACGAAAAGGATCCAAGAAGGTAGTTGAACCAGACGAGGGGTCGTTGGTGTTGGCTCTTTGCGTTCCTTCAAGGCCCAGTGGCGACAAATTATGTCCAAGGATCCTGTGGTCTTTACGACCCATTGGACAAAGTCGCGGTAGATCTCGAAAAGATCCTTGCCGTAATTCGGCGCAGGTGGTGGATTATGAGCTCCTGCAACACGCTGGTCGTATCTGTTCATCTCCTTAGATATGCTCCTGAAGGCATTGATCGTGTCGCGGGGATCAGATGTATCGAAGCCGGACAAAGAGCATACTAAGTTCTCTAAGCCTCTCGTAGACTCAAGAGAACCGTCGGGTCGCTTGCGAAACAAGGTTGATGTCATATCCACAAGTAGTTTTGCACCAAGGTGCTCTATCTCAAGAGTCGAATCATCATCCTGGTGGCTGCGCTTGACTTGAGAGGACTCATAATGCATCATGAGTCGGGCTTTTAGTCCATCGAAGTGTCGGTGGAAGATAGCGATGGCAGTCTGAAAGTCGCTCCAATCTCGCACATGCTTGCCACAGTGGACTGAAGCGGATTGAGCGAACGCCAGCTCTTGTATGACCCAGCGTCGTGAAAACCTGAGTCTTTTAGCAGTGCAGTAGGATGGAGTTAGGACTCGCTTACCAGCTCCATTTAAGAAGTTCGTACAGGCTTGCCCAATCTTCTATGTAGGCGTCGTTTGCCAAAAGTGCGGCATGGTTGTCTGGATTGATGACCTTGGGAATGAAAGCCATAGCCCTATTCGAGACCAAGTCGCCAGGATTGGCAGAGCCGAGCCATACGTTCACGTTGTACGCTTTGCGATATATTTGTGCCATTTTCAGCACTTGCTCTTCTTTCTCGTTGATATCGAACTGGTTGATGCACAGCGCATCCACCCAAAGCGCGACGATCTGATTCTCCTTTCGAAGATGCCGTAGAGCTTCGTAGAGGTTGGGCTTGATCTTCATCATCTTATCTTGCGTAACCACTCGGAGCACGTCTACTGCCTCGTCTATGGACTTGACGGGTGACGATGCTGGGTCGTCTTGAATAACGATGGTACAATCATCCTCGCTATTGCCCCAGTTATACGAAAGGGCTGAATAAGGGAACGATTCACTCCCGAGCTGATCATCGCTGACCACCAGCAATGAAGCATTTATCTGCTCTTCGAACGTGCCAGGCTTGATCAGTAGCAGACGAACGCGATCCTTGGATATCCGTTGGTAGCTGTACAATTTGCTGACCTGACCCAGCACTTCTGCCCAGTTGGTCCCTTTCGAGGAGCTAGATGGCTCGCTCTTAGGTGTGATGAAGCCAAGTCTGTTGATCGGTACTGCGGACCGCGGCGCCCATGAGATTTTAGGGAGTGTTACAGGGGGAGTCATGTAAATCTCTTCGGGTTCATTCGTGGGCTCGTCCGAGCGGATGTTGGAGCGCGTATGGGTTTGAGGAGTACTTGGCGTGGTGTCGACCTCAGCTTCAGGCTCCATCGCAGCGATACCTCTCGACGCAACTGCCACCAATTGGCGGAGTCTGGAAGTCGACTCTGTCGCAGAGACACGGACAGAGGCTTTCGGCCGTCCGATGGATGGTGGAGTACATGGTGGAGATTGAGGGCCACCGGTCAGCTGGTCGGACGCTGTCGAACGGCGAGTAGATTTTTGCAGAGGCTCGATAGGCTCATCCAGAGCTTTAGATCGCTTCCGCTTCCTAGTGGGTTTGGGAGCTTGATTCTTGCGTGGCATGTTAGCAGTTTACAGATGCTAGGTCAGCCGATGTGAGAGTCGATGTACTCTAGTTAAGTAAATGGATAAGAGTCATATGCGAGAGCTGCAGGTGGGACGTCACTGCCCAGCGGCGCTACACTTTCTTGTGGTGGCGCATCACAGAGGCCTCTCAACTCAACGTTGGAAAACGAGAGGACACCTGTGTTGATGGTGGGTGGTGAATGGGCTGATTGGGCATGACATGACATCCATGCCCGTGCTTCCATGGCCTGTAACAGACAGTCACTTCTCTTAGGGTCGCATCGCACCTTGAATCTTGGAAGCAAGTCCAACGATAGCGCTCAGCCTCCGGACCGTCGACACGACCCGAGGTCGGGTATGACCGACGGGGGAGCCATCACATGAGAGGATAGTGTTAGGATCCTGAGTCTAGGCCGCTTGTGTGTAAGATCGGGCTTGAAGGTTCCACTTTTGGCAGAGGCCTATCGAAATATAGCGCCATGACTATAAGATCGGCAGTCGACCTTACGGATAGAATTGAGCATCGCCAACGACAGCGATTGATGTGATGTAGTAAAAAACTGGATAGCAAGATGACTCAAATGGCGGTGTACCATCATTGGGTCGTATAGCTGCTTTCCGGGCTTGAGGCTATGGCTCGATATGAGAGTCCTCTTCGTCTAGCCCTGTGGCTGCAGTCTAGATGTCAACAAAAGTAAACTGACTGGAACAGGTGGGGCTGTGCCGGATGCTTGCAAGCAGACCACTCGCAGAACTGACGACGAGCTGTATCGATGTTACTGCGATGCAAAGAGATCAGCCCATTTTTGCACGCTCAAGATAGCTTCGAGAGTCTTGCGGCGCGGTCACGCACACGCATCCTGGTACGGTGTGTATTGTCGCGGAACAACTCGAGCTGAAAGGCGCCTCGCTTGATCCCGTCTTTCTGCCTTTCTGCCTTCTGGCCATGGTTGCCTAATAGTAAATTATCGACGTCACTTTGGGCAGTACCGGTTGTCCTCTACAAAGTGAATGAGCATCTTCGAGGTCAGAGGTAAAGTGAGATGAAAAGATGAGATGAAACCCCACGGCGCTGGCCTCTTATAAAAACCACTATGATAGCACTGACCGGGCTCGTGTTGGATACCCACTCAGCTGCACGAGAATGCCTCAGCATCCTCAGCGTCCACCAAGCGGATGAGTAAAAAATGAAGTCTGCGAAGGTGGTGGTGTGTGCGGGCTGCAGCCGGGCTGTGCGTTGACGCCTATTGCGAAACGTTACATCCGCCCTCACAGCCACTTTACCAAGAGCACGCCGGTGAGGCGTTATTTGCATCAGCTCATGATGTTCTTGGTTGTTGACGGTTAGTTGCAGCTCTTCAGTTGTGGCCGGTGAAGAGGGGTGATGGTGACAGCCTGGGAGGGTGGAGAATTAGATGGGGGCGGTCCCCTAAGTAGCCGAAGTAGCGCGTCCTCGCGGGGCCCCAGCTCACCCGCTGCTGCCGTTGTTGCGTCACCTCACTTGTTCCCTACCACTCACGTATCTTCTAGTTTGACAGATGCCCGCATTCAACGTGTGTCAACGAGATCCTGAGAATCGCTGCTAAGAGTGAACAATCGCAATAACGAGAGCCAAGACAAACTCTCTACTCAGTCGTCGCGTCGAGATGCTATCCCTGCGCGACCAGTGAGCTTTAGAGATATCTTGAGCTCAAAGACAGTCATCGAAAACCATTGCGTCTTTTGCTTGATGAAATGGGTTTTCCACCGCGAGGTCATTGGTCGTGGAATCACCCAACAATCATTATCGCAAGTATGTTAGAGCTACTCCCACGATCTCACGCTGCTAAGGTCGCGTTTTCTTCGCATAACGCCAGCTTGCTTAGTGATCGAGCCCGGCTGTAGGTGAAGCTCCTGCTACAGCTGTCATGACAATCTTGGCCTTCGTGGGTTTTGAGTCGTGGATAGTGAAACGCGTGGTTGGTAAAGCGGACACGGCGAGCAAGAGGGTATTCTCCCTAGGTGAATGGCGCCATAGTATGGGGAGCATGAGCTTTCTGGTCTGTATCGTATTCGGTGACTTTGCGTGGGTTCGACATATCGGAGACCGTATGAGCGATGTCGCGGATGCACCAAATACTATTGCGTGTGCATCTGGCAGCCAACTTTCTTCCTGGGCAAGCGCATCCGTTTCGAGGGGTCATTAATCTCCCAGAATCACGGTTTGTGGCGTCGCGCTATCTTCGCGTCTTCGATATCGAGCAGTCCAGAGCCGATCTACCATTGGGTATCGGAGCATAGAAGTTTTTGTAATCGAGGTGCAAACTCCGTCATCCTGCGGAGTGGGGCGAAAACGGATGGTCCGCTCAGTAGATGCGGCTCTAAGCAAGTCGGGAACGCCATGTGGAGCCCTTTACGGAGGTACATCGACCGTCCGGGGGCAACAACAACAATTCGACACTTCCACGACTGTACACGGCGCATGCGAAAAGGTATATCGGAGAATGTTTCGTCTACGGTCGACTGTCGAAGATCACAATAATATCCGAGCATTACGCCGTTTTTTTTTACAGCTTCAAGCACGTACGCTCTCAGCCCTACGTTGGTGTGGTTATGCGAAAGCGGATGGTCGGATTTAAGTTGTCGCAACCAATTCCTGATAACTAAAATAAGATGACAGACACGCAATAACGCGGACAAAAACGGAGAATGTGAGAGTAGATGATATACTCTCTTTTGCCTGCCTTATTGGGCAGTCTGCAGATCAACAGTCTTCACTTTATCCTTACAGCCGCACAGAGCGTCATCTAGGACCCCTACCGAACAACGCCGATAATAGACTCATTCAACACACAAATCTTCGATCGACGTCCGATGGAGAAGGACCATGAGGCCGGCCGCTCTGGCCCTATTCCTCATCTCCAACGGGTTTTTGACCAGGGAGCCCTCAACGACGATATTATCAACCATCCTTACAGGGGGTCAGGCACCGAGGATGACCCTTTCCTGGTCACCTGGATCGACAATGACCCAGTAAATCCGATGAACTACTCGACTACGATGAAATGGAGTATCACTATACTTGTCGCAATCGCAACGCTGGCGGTAGCCTTTGTGTCTTCTGCATACTCTGGCGGTATTGCTGAGGTCCTCAGAGAGTTTCAAATTTCACAGATCGTCGGTACGCTGGGTATCTCGCTATTCGTCCTAGGTTTCGCTATAGGACCGCTAGCATGGGCGCCGCTAAGTGGTAAGTGTCTCGCGCTGTTCACAAGTTGCACTCGCAGGTTGCTAACACTGCCCAGAACTGTACGGACGTCAGTACCTGTTCTTTGGTACATACATGTTTCTCACTGCCTTCAACGCCGGTGCCGCCGGCGCCCAGAACATCGAGACTCTGATTATCCTGAGATTCTTGGCTGGTTCTTTTGGCTCCTCGCCGTTGACTAATGCTGGCGGTGTCATTGCAGACATGTTTCCTGCATCTCAGAGAGGTTTAGCCACGAGTCTCTTCGCTGCTGCTCCGATGCTGGGACCTGTCATTGGTCCAATTGGTAAGTGCTTCAAAGGTCCGAGACGAGATTTTAGTACAGGACTGACACGCAACAGTTGGTGGTTTTGTCGGCCAGACCATCGGCTGGCGCTGGATCGAAGGCGTCATGGCTATATTCACTGGTGTTCTCTGGATCCTCTACACTCTTCTCATCCCCGAAACCTATGCACCAGTCCTGCTTCGCAAGCGTGCCGCAGCCCTTTCGAAGCGAACCGGACAAGTGTACAAGAGCAAATCCGACGCCGAGCAAGGCACCAAAACTATCGGCACGGCTTTCAAGACCGCTCTCATTCGTCCATGGCAACTGCTATTCCGCGAACCCATCGTTCTCCTCCTATCCCTATACATGGCCGTCGTCTACGGAACGCTGTATATGCTCTTCGGCGCTTTCCCCATCGTCTACCAACAAGGTCGCGGTTGGTCTCAAGGCATTGGTGGTCTCGCATTCTTGGGTGTAGCTGTTGGCATGATTCTAGCGACTGCCTACTCGATATGGGACAACAAGCGCTACAACAAGGTCGCTGACGCTTCGCCTGGTGGCGTCGCCCCGCCAGAAGCTCGACTTCCACCCGCGATACTAGGCTCAATTGTCATGCCCATCGGCTTGTTTTGGTTCGCTTGGACCAACGGACCGAGTATTCACTGGATTGTCAGCATCATAGCGAGCGTGCCTTTCGGCTTCAGTATGGTTCTTGTCTTCCTTTCGATCATGAATTACTTGATCGACGCATACCTTATCTACGCGGCATCTGCACTTGCTGCCAACTCAGTACTCCGATCGCTGTTCGGCGCTGCATTCCCGCTGTTTACTAGCGATATGTACAAAAACCTGGGCATACATTGGGCATCTTCGGTTCCGGCATTCTTGTCGCTAGCTTGCTTGCCCTTTCCTTATCTATTCTACAAGTATGGTCCTGCCATTCGTCAGCGCTGTAAATATGCTGCGGAGGCTGCGGAGTTCCTAGAGAGGATGCAGCAGAAAGAATGAAGTTAAAGTCGGTAGCGAGTCATCACCTGCGCTTCTCCCAGGTCGATATCCACTTAATCAACACGGATAGTTTAGTAGAGAAATATAGAAATTAAAAAGACTCAAGGGCAATTAGACTAGAGGAACACGAAGAAAAGAAAGAAGGAAAGGAAAAGGTTGAGAGGCCTTTAGACAACAAACACATAAGATACTTATTTAATGCAAACTACCTACACACATAATAATAATACAATTAATCTGCATCAGGCACCCATTCCGATGAAGAGCACCTGAACACTCCACTACGGTAGTAGCGCTCAGCTTTCGGAAGCTATTGCATCGATGTTCCGTTGATATGGTAGGGCAGTTAGATGCCACGTGCTTGGCTCCGGCATACCGACATGGGGCCGGGGCACCGATGCGTTATCGCAGTGGTAGGAACCAGCCTTCTACAGCAACCGATGATTGAAGCGCGGCTGAACACTCCGGAAACTTCTCGCGCCTGAACCGGTTGAGTTTTTCAATTCAGCTTGCATACATTCAGGAGACAAAGGGGTGCGCCGAATAGCGTTTGGGGTGCTCCAAAAGAGCTCTTCCTACAATTAAGCTAGCCAGCAACACCGGAAGGCAAAACTCATATCATGACGTTATTAGCTTGACGGGAACGGATCAACGACTTCCCGCTGCGACCGGCAATAGGTCTTTCTTCATCGGCAGCGCGGCCCTTGATCTATATCCGACCGTTACTTGCTTGTCAAAATGACTCTCTTCTTAACTTTAAAACTTGGCACTCCCATTGCAGTAGCATCCTCGCCTGCTAGCCGCGATATATCACCATTATTTTCATTTCGGCATGTCAGCAAATTCTCCTCAATCTTGGGTTGCTGGGTGGTACGCCGCGCCTCAACGAATGCTGTCCGCAGGACTGGCTGGCCGTGGACTCCGACAACTCGTCCACCTAAAGGCTTCTGGTCAAGCCATTCGATTACGGCTGTCTAATCGCTACGGAAACGAACCAGTCACGCTCGCCGACGTCTTCGTTGCCAGATCTATCCATGGGCCTATGGTTAGCAACCATTCAGTGCCGCTGATGTTCAGTGGGCAGACGAATGTCGTGCTGGATGCTGGCGCAGATGTTACCAGTGATCCAGTCTCCATGGATGTTGAAGCGTTCAGTGTTCTCGCCATCTCTTTCCGTCTCGAGAAGGGAGATGCTCTTACGGGTCACATGGTCTCATCACAAACCTCGTACATCTCCTCTATGGAACCGTTTCAATTCCCCGCTGAACTTTCTTCCATGGAGTACCCATTATCAACAAGTTCATGGTGGCTTATTACAGGCATTGATGTACTGGCATCGACGCATTTGAACGCTGTGGTGGCATTCGGATCTTCTACTACAGATGGAGCTGGATCGACTCCAAACACGAATGGACGCTGGCCCGACTATCTCGCACGCCGTCTGAAAGAAGCAGGTGGATCACAGTATATGGCAGTCATCAACGCAGGGCTCTCTGGAAATCAACTCACGAGCTCTGACAACCAAAACTTTAGCCAACTTGGCGGGGTACGTATTCCTGAATTCATGCTTGGTGAAGCCGGACTTGTACGCTATGAATGGGATTTGGCCTCACAATCCGGAGCAACGGATCTCATCTTACACATTGGCTCAAACGATTTGCGAGCGGGTGTCAATGCTGCATCCATTATCGACGGATTGAAGCAGATCATCCAGAACGCAAGAATGCATTACCGAAAGGTTTTTGGAACTACAATCCTACCAGGCGGTTACACAAAAGAACAGAATGAGCAACGGAAGATCGTCAACGACTGGGTTTCTGGAGAGGGAAACCAGTTGTTTGATGCTACCTTCGACATGGCATCCACTTTACCCGCCCAGACAGATGAAGCCAAGCTAGACCCTGCATATGACAGTGGAGATGGGATTCACCCTAACAATAATGGGTACGAGAGGATGGCCAATGCTATTGATATCGCAAAGCTATCAGGCAGTGACCCTGTCTAGAACTTACTAGCATTTATCAGAACCCAGTACATTCGCAGCTCTAATGCCAAATACTCGCTAGTATGTATTTCACAGCTATAGGTTTCCCACTATCAACTCAAGAACTATGTTTACAATTTATCGCTTCGTTGTTCAACAACCCTCTCGTCTTCGGCTAATTCTCAGCACACATAGCGACTCTGCCAAGTTACAACTAGTGTCGTTCCCCAAGCATCGGATCGATACCTTCAGCTTTGCAAACCGCCTTCACACTTTCCATGGCAGCGAGGTTCTCCACCAGCGCCGTGTACTTCGTGTACTTCTCCTTCATCGCAAACCCATTCGCACTACCCCAGCGATAGAATGGCAGAAGATATGCATCCACAGCCGAAAACGCATTTCCCACTGCATGCACGCCCTTGAGCTTTTCCTCGATGATGGTATAACACCTCTCAATCTTTCCTCGGCCCTTCTTACGTATCTCGCCGTATGCAGTCTCGTCGTCAATGAAATAGTGAGGACGGAAGAAGGTGAAGTAGCCCTGCGCATGCAAATCTCCGGCAAGAAAGTTGAACCATTCGTAAGAGCGCACGATATCAAGATTCGTGCTTCCAAGGAACTTCTTGTCGGGAACCAGTTGCGCGATGGCGGTCATGATGGCTGGCATCTCGGTGATTGTTTCGCCATCCATATGCAGGAAAGGTATTCGGCCTTTTGGATTGAGGTGGAGAAACTCAGCGGGGAAGCCTTGCATGACATTGATAACCTCAGTCGAGAAAGGAAGTCCGGACTCTTTCAACAGAATATGGGCAGCTGTACTGCAGGACCCTGGGGAGTGAAACAATCGAACTTCGTGTAAGGTCATGGTGATGGATGGATGCTCAGACTAGGATATCGTTGATTGGGAGTACAGAAATCGATAGTCGTGACTATGGATCAATGACGAGACGTAGAGTCTTCATATTATAATAGCTAAATACGGGCTACCTGAAAACACTTACAAAGCACGACATTTCGTTTCTGCTTAGACATACCTTCTCGCTTAGCAGGAAGCGAACAATAGGGCGTGGTAGAGCCAAAAAGGATGACACCGCCCAATCAGCATCAGGCTTAGTCCTGATTGACCGCAGACGTGCCTGCGCCTCGCTGAGTTCGCCAAGTTGTGCCAAGTATGTGTGAAGGATCAATACGGGGCGAATGTACGCTGATTTACACACACCTGGCTAATTCTGTCCACGATGCGAAGCCAGTGCAGGGGTGGTGCATGTCTGTTCGTTGAGAGAGATGCGCAATGTCACGGAAAACGCATCGTTGACTATATAATGCGGCTCGTCTTGTAATACACCAAAAGGTTTCCCAGGAGAAGCTCTTCCAGTCACAACCGAAGCGAAAAGGAGTCGTATAAAAGACACGGACGCTCTACCTACGATCGGAAGACGCAACTTCTTCTCTTCAGTTGCTAGAGTTTCGCATCTGTTGGAGGAGTATGGCGCTGTGGAAGGAAAGTCGCCGCGTCGTCGGCGTAAGGTAGTGTATGGAGCGTTGTACGAGGGGAATACTGCTCAGACAATGTCATGTTAGCCTGCATCAATGCCAAATCGACCACCGAAAAGGAAATTTCTTGAGCATGAGATTGTTTGGATGGATAGGAAGTTTGTTGTTGCTTTTCAAGCGTGTGTTCACGCGTCGCGTGTGATGGCTGGTTAGCTCGCTTCTGTGATTCGCTCCCGAGGTGGCTTGTTGGACACATTACCACCAGTCGACATCTGTTTCTTGGTCTGCAATATTCCATCTTCAGAAGTATTTCTGTGCATGGATTCTGTATAAGTTTTAGATGTGGTGAGTCGGCAGCTGGTCGTTGCTGGCTCACTGTGAACGACATGTGACGTAACCACTACCCTAACCTGCACTTCAGTTTCCAACCCCCTCAACAGACATACGTCTGCATGCACCCAAAAGCCTCAATTGACCATCTAATCCTAAACAGTCACGTTTTCTGGTGCTCAGTGACGCCCGTGCTGCGTTGTTAATTTACCAAGTTGACGGCGATAACTCCGGGGAATCGATGACGCATGATCTGTCGCGCTCTGACGATAACTTGATGTAGCTAGTACCAAGTTTCAAAATGTCACCAAGATAACTACCAATCATTCCGCCATGCTCAGTTCAATCAACACCTACCTCTAATTCACAATGCAACCACTTCGCTTTGCAAAGCTGCGTGCGGCCTCCGCTGCAAACACCAAACAGGCCACGAAATGCCCTCGTAGCTTCCGATTCCATCCATCGCAAAATGGTGCTCAACGTAGGACAATAGGCAGCATGGGCAGTAACCCTGAAGCAAAGACCAGTGATGTGACGGTGTACGTTTAACTCGTTGTAACAGTTCGCATGAACCGATTGCTGCAATGGTAATTGAGCTTCAAATAACGTATATTTTTAGGATGGCAGGTCTTGGTCTGGCTGTCGGCGGTATCTATCTCGCTCTCAGCAACGACCTACGTCCCTTGTCGCATCGCGACCATGAAGCAAATCTCCAGGCGCATCCGACACAGCCTGGCAAGTTGGTAGGCGAGAATGACGAAAACATGCGCAGCCACAGGATCACGAAGGGGGACGACCCCAGTGCACCAGGTGCCGGCAGGCCCGATCAAGATATAGGTCTAAGAGGCCATTCATCAAAAGACTCGTCAAAAGCCATGAACCCAGGCGCGATATCCCCAGACGTGGCTGATCCGGTTCGTTCGAAGAACATATTCTCCCCCTCTTTTGTTACCAATGCTAATTACCGATAGTCCGATCCTCGTGGAAAGCCCAGGAGCTTCAACTACATGTCTGGAAAGCAGGAGGGTCTTTCCAACGGCAACACTCACCATAGCTCTCAAATCTCCAAGCAGCCAGAGATGAGCAAGAAGGGTGAAGGTGTTGCTGAAACTGCCAAACTCAAGGGTACCGTGTCTACTAACCGTCCTGGTCCTGAGAACAAGGAGCAGCGAGGCAAGGCTCAAATGGAGAAGGAGTAGTGTAGATGGTCCTTGAATACTACTTTCAATCATCGGTTCTGGTCACTTACTACTGTGTCAGCTTGATGTGAGGAACCTACATGGCAGAGTCGCGACATGAGTAAACTATTGCGTTGTCATACTAGGAAAGGAGACTTCACTAGCTTGCATAACCGTCGCACAATGTCAGAGTAACCGTGTTATTAGTCATGCACTCCTACTCGTACAAGCCGTGACGTGCCATACCATCCCGCACCCCGCTTTTCCCTAGCCCTCCCACCAGAAAGCCAATGAAAGATGTCCGCCCAATCAACGACGACCTTTATAAGAAGAGGACAAACCGAAAACAGCTTTTTTGATCTCCTGCCAGAGGAGAAGGCAGAGCTTTTACTCGTCGAAGACGAAGAGGAAAAGAAATAAAAGGGGGATATTATGCACCGTAGTCGCATCATGAGGTATCGTACAGGGGACATGAAGTAACAGAGAGAGGAACCTGCCGCTCTTCGCAAAGCAGCCAAGACAATCAGGAAAAAAAAAAGAGAAAACAAGTGGAACGACAACGATCAGCCAGATGTGCTGGACTTCAAGACAGCAGCCGGTGGTGTCTGGAGTGTTTCGGACGATGTCGCGCTCGTCATCGATGCAAATATCGGAGTCGGCGTCGATGGCGATGTCGCTGTAGATGTCGCATCCGCCGTCAACGTATCGCAACCTTCTTCTCGTGTCGTGGAAGCTTTCACGTCGGCTTTTTCATTGCCCGCATCATACTCCCCGCCACCAATCGTCGTCGTCTTTTTCTCACATCCTCCGCCTCCGGCACCCGCTTCGACATCGACGAATGTCTCCTCACTTCCACACCTCGGCAACTTCTTTCCTTGGTTCTCCTTGACATACTCATCGTACGTCTTACCCGCCTTCTTCGCCTCCTTGCGGACATGGCGTACGCGCCACAGCCAGATAGCCTGGGAAACGAAGATACCGGTTTCGAGGGCCATGCACGCAATGTAGAGACTGGCGCCGAGGGCATCGAACCACTGTTGTGCGACAACAGCCATGAGGGAGAAGAAGGCGCCGAGGTAATCGATGGTTAGAAACCAAAAGTCTGTTTCGCAGAAGAAGAGCATTAGTACAAGCGCTTCAACGTACCGAGGGAACGAGGATGACAAAGCAAAAAGGCGCGCAAGTTACTTACCGATGCCGATAACGCGACCGTTCCTCTTCGCGAGTTCAAAGTACGGAGGAATGAGACCGATGACTTGGATGACGGATGCGGAAATAGCCATCAACATCATAGGCCATTCGACGCCTCGGGAATATGGCCCACGCAGGGTGAGAATGAGAATGAGCTCCATGATACCGAAGCTAGCAGCCAGAGCAATGGTCGCGAGAGTAGCGGTCCAGACACGCCATTTGTTGTGGTAGTAGAGCGTTTGACCCCATGCGATCAAGGTGAGGGAGGCGAAGGCTTGAGGTTGGAATTTGAGAGCAAAGTTGAAGTTCTGGACAATTGCGTAGACACCAAATGGCACGCCGCCTGTGTAGTTTTTTTAGGTCAGCTTAGTTCTTCCTACCTCGGACGAGGATGAGCAGGAGGTGGGAGGGGGGCGGAGGAGTCTCACATATCGACCAGAGAATGAGCATGGTGCCAGGAAGGCCTTCTGTGCTCTTCCGCCGCCAGTTTGTCCATATCTGTGGGATGATTTGTATACACCAACAACTGCAATCGACAGTTAGCAACCACCTTGTTTTAAGCAAGGGCTTGACGTGGGGGGTTTACATACACTTTACTCAAGTTAGCATAGGTTCTTTTTAGCCACAAAAAGTTCTCGGGGTTACTTACCAGTGCCGAGGGTCTACAGAACGAGAAGATCGTATGTCAGTATCATGACTCAAGCAAGCAAGTCGGGGAACGTGGGTGAAGTGGAGAAACGTACACCAAGGATATTCGCAGCCTAGCGTTTGCGGGTCAGTATATGTGAGGCTGTAATGCGATATGGTAGGAATTACTCACAGGTGGTATTGAGACTTGTGGTCTGTCCATAGCTTTGGAGGAGTGGCTATTACTATGTGTCGGATAACGGTAATAGGTGTGTGTGTGTAGAAGGGTATGGAGCTTCTTTGAAGACTGAACGCAGAGGAAGGAGAAGGGCTCAAGTAAGACAAGATGTAGGATCGTCCAACTATGCCAGCCTAAAAAGAAGTGTAGAACTTTAGGAGTTACGTGATCCGGTGGCGTTTCACGTTGCAGCAAACGTACAGTCGCTCCAGTACCTGGTTTGACGTGCAGCAAGTAAAGGTGGAAAGAAGTAGCGATACAGTTGTCACCAATGGTAAGGTGAGGAAGCGAGCAGGACGTACAAAAGAAAGTTTCAACTAATGATAGACGAGCCGGTTACGCCAGCACCCAGGTGAAGGCAAAAAGTGGTACCCGCATTTGCACCAGCACCAGCATCAGGCAACATGTTGTGCGTGATGACGGAGCTGTCAGAGGGTCTTGCATTTTACTAGCTCTACCGCGACAGTCGCGTGCAAGAATAGTCGGCTGGTGTCATTACCAGTGCACAATCGTCCTTCGATAGAGCGATTTAGACTAGGCAGCTAGTGAGATTTCAGCTCTTCGGGGAACTTATGCCCCTGCTTCCGCCGCTCAAGAGCGAGGAGCGACAAGCTTGTTAGTACTCGGTAAGAAGAGTGGCTGAGTTAGTGTGGGCAGGGATACTTATCCATCCCCAGGCCGATCTGCGACCCGATTGGCGAGTCTAGACTTATATGTGACTGCATCTATCGTCGCTTTCAGGAAATGGGTCCACTCCATCTCGATGCAGACGCGTTGGAGGGGGGGTGACGAAACCCCTGGTTGTCGCTGCATGTAGGGCTCGGTAGGTTAGCTGGGTCCCTGCATCGAGCGTCAAAGAAAGAACATAGAGTGGCAACTTGGTGAACCCAATCGCTCACAATCGGGACGGGTCTGTATACTACGGAGTAATGCATATCAAAGAGGGTAAAGTTAATCTGCATCCAATAAGTAACCTTGTAGAGATATTTCCGGATGTGGTCGATGCTTAGGCTCCCGTCGCGCTCCTGGCGGCTCACGCGAACACCATCCCTTTGCGGCCGTGAGCACAGTTCGTCATTTTTCGTTTTGATGATTCGGCTCGTCCGGTGAGGATGGCGGGCGCATGTCATGCCACTCCAGTAGACCGCAGGACGTTCCTGAAAACTCTGAAGGTGGGTTGCTGACGTGCGGTTGGCGGCTGTGTTGAGACCTGCATCACCTGGCATTCCCGAACCACGCAGGTGGGACCCCGCCTGCATAAGATGGCGTCAATCGGTTTTGTGATTCGATCCTGTATACAGTGCAACTAGATTCAGCTAGCAGGAGGCTCTGCTTTCCCCATCCGAGCGTGTGCCTAGTCTTCGGTTCCTGGCGGCTCGCAGCAGTCTGCAGTAGCTGACGATGGAGTGATGGCCGAGATTGCAAGTGCGACTAGCTAACTATTACATGCCCGCAAGTGTTGTAGATGCGGCATAAAATTGAGTGCACATGCTGTTATGCTAGGCCGCGCAGCCAGGAAGGCCAGTCCTCGAGGCACGATAGAGTTCGAAGCTTTCGCGGCACCTGATAGGCAGTGGGTCGTTAGGAACCAGCTGAACCGGCAAATCGCCGCCTCGGTCCCAAAGAATACCTAGAGTCATTGCGTCGCCAGCTCCGAACATAATAACGACAGCCGCGCAGTGCGCGGTTATGATGATAATGGCCGTCCATCTCCAGCCGGATCAGGGCGATAAAGTGGAACCGTTGGGAAAAGGTGGGGTTAGGGCGTGCGCCATGCACGCAAGCCAGAGAACCAAACACTCTATAGATCGACGAACTTCGGTTCATACGTTTCATACACAAACACGTCGGTTATGTACGCTGGTCGAGAACACGTTCTCTGCGCTCTATTCCGCGAACACGAGATAACATATGGGTCGACGTTGTGGTTGTACGCGTCAAAGTTCCCCGCCGCAGTTGCCGCCATCTGCTTGTGGCGTTTTGTCGAACCATGAGCATATGCAGGATTCGTTGCCGGGACGGCACTGCATAATAGACCAGGACATCTGCGAGTCTCACGCATCTGCACACATTCATAACGTCTCAACGAACCCTCTTCTGCGAAAACGAACGAAAGACACTCCGCATCGGGGTAACCTCCGGCGTGCTGCAGCAACGGTTAGCCACATCCGCATCGCTATACCTATCCGTCCATGATGGTCAGCACGGAGACATGGACGGATAGTTGCGCTTCGGCTCTGCTCCTGGACCCACACGAATTGGAGAATCAGTCGACATTCTGGGTAGAACGAGGCCAATGTCGTCGAGCCACGAGTCCGGCACCCAGGCCATGAACGGTGAGAAGGGTCGCAGAGCATGGCAATCAAGAACCGGCAACTTTCGGTATGCCGATGTCGCATACGAAGATGTCCGAACGGACCGACGCCGAGACAGTATATCACTGGATCATGACTGGCTGCGGCATTTTATCAAAGGTTGTATGCATGGAACGCCCTGATGATGTGATACACAAACGGAGGTTGAGGGGAGAGATCGGAGACATCTGATTCGAAGCGTACTGACGTCTCCACCGTTGACGTGGAAGACGCCAGTACCTGGACGATCTCAGAGTCTCGAAACGTCTCTCCGGCCAAAGGTCAGGCCGTTGACGTGGTCGGGGTCAAAGTATCCAACCTGATCGGAGACGGAGTGGATGCATATGACCTAGAACTGACCTCAATCAACATTGAAGCGCCGAGACGTGCATACTTTTGTCTTGGCTTGGGTCGCTATGCCTAAACGTTTCCCACAACCGAGTTACCAGGGATAAATCCGGCATGTCAGCAATGGAAAGCAAGCTAAACCCTGGCATATTCCGACCACTAAATTGAAAATCCATGAATCTCCGCAGAAACGATGGTCTTCCGACGAGCGCCTGGAGCCGTTGAGGGCTAGTTCGCGGCCGTATGTAGAGACTACTGCAATGAATTTCGTTAGAATTCGTTGCAATGGTCATACACATCTTGTCTCTATCTTTTCGACCAGTCCAGCTCGCTATTAACACATTTACAACAATATAGTTTCTTTGATGCGCCCGCGATGCTACCTGTGAATAGACCTGCAAGACTAGAAGCCGAAAGGGAAAATGCGAGAGCAAGGCGCGTCGGCACTTGCAGACTTCACCGATGAGAAGGCTTGGAAAGGGTCGCTACGAACCGCCATCATGACGCGCAGGATTTGACCGGTGCGGGAAGATCGCGTAGAGGGAGATAGACCTGGGGTAGAAGGCCTAGAGCTGACTGCAGAAGTTGCTTTTCGCGGTCTTCTCCGTTCCAGCTTCGTCGGCAAACGCGGACGCGAGGTACATTCGGACTGCAGGGCGTATGTGTATACATGTACGTACGGCATAGCGCCGATCATATGCAATGGTTACTGACGATAGGCGTTGACCAAGCTCTGTCATAGCACTGCCGGTAAACGCGGAATCAGGATAAAACCCGACTGCGTGGTATATGCAACAGTGTAATCAGCCAAGGCCACCGGCCGAAGTATGATGATATTTCACGAAAAGCCTTGTTCAAAACCGCTATGGCGTGCTAAGCAGAACAGCCAGGAAATCCCACCTGCAATCTGCGGAAACCGTCATGCTATTGGCCACGCAGTGGCAAAGTATGTTTGGATTGCAGGGTCTGTTTACGAAACCAGGAGCCATCAGTATCGTGGTTCAACGTGTAATCGTGATTGGAGACGAGCCTTACCCAAGCCCAAATCGAAGTGCTAGTTGCGAAAGCCTAGTACAGCATCTCCCGAGCGGCTCTCTGAAAGAAGCTCTCGGACATGGTTCGGAACTCCA
This sequence comes from Alternaria alternata, assembly GCF_001642055.1. Taxonomy (NCBI): domain Eukaryota; kingdom Fungi; phylum Ascomycota; class Dothideomycetes; order Pleosporales; family Pleosporaceae; genus Alternaria; species Alternaria alternata. The sequence goes on from NW_017306210.1 coordinate 690,313, forward strand.
GTGGTGCGGTCTATCGTTCCAAGAGTGTCTCTCAAGTCGGCGGGCACTGATCCAGAGGGATCTGTTGGTCTAGCGGGCTTCACTATCGTGATTGTGCCGTCCACCCAGCCTAGACTGCAAGAAACAACATGTCACTACTACACCTTGTCAATCCTGAAGGATCTAATTCAGTAATCACTGGCCAATAACGTTGATACGGACACCTCAGGGCAACGGTCGCGCGTCCCGCCTATTTGCTCAGAATAGCTCGCTACTGGGAAAAAGAAAACCGCACGACCAAAATTGCCGACTGGATACGGACGAATATTGCGAAGCTGATCGGTATGTGAGCAGCAAGCTAGTCTAGCGTATCTTCTGTGTAATGAGGTCTAGGTACGGGTGCGAGAGTGCGGGAAGACGCTGGATAGGAGTGTCGTGCTGGGGGTCATACTCCGGCAATGGAAAGACGCAGTCAACGGCAAGTCCAGTCCGTAGATTGGTTCACAGCGAGCCGCGTTACGCTGCTGTCCGCACCACGAGGTTGTAATGTATGCGCGGTTGTGTAGGAAGAGACAAATATCGTACAGGCGCCACATCTCTGTCCACCTCAACACGATCAACGGAGGATGCGTTAGCTGAAAGTTTTGTCTCAACGATTGGAGCATGACGCGCCAGGAACATTGATTCCGCGGAAAACCCGGGTTTTGAGTTTCCGGTGTTCGGTTACGATAGGAACGAGTGATGCTGATCGAGGTGCCCAAGCATGCAGCAGGATAGGAATCTGAACAACCAGGTGAGTAACCCTTGCAAACGCCCTGGAAGTTTCAAGCATGACGTGCGAGGCACCGGTGATCAATCGTGCGGAAGGCGCGGTTGTGAAGTTCAAGCAGTTCAGTTGTGATCTGGAAGGAGCGAGATCGCTCGATGTGCTCGCTGACGGATGCGATCACTGGACAATTCCAGCCTGGATATTACGAGATGAGTGCCATCGACATGATCTTGCAGTAAATGCGGGTCATGAGAGTGAAGTGATCGCCACGTTACGCAGTGATGAGCGAGTACCACCATGTTTCCAAGCATGCATGATGAAAGCACGAATGAGTGGCCTTCGAAAGACGGGTTTTCCGGAAGACTCGCACCCGACGTGATAGGTGCTTTCGTGAAATGTGCGTGGGCCGCGGGCATCACACGATGTCCGTTGTGGTGTGGGTGTTAGTATAGTAGAGCGCTTAGAAGGGTGACGGGTTGATACCATACCGAGAGTCAGTAGCAGATGCATTCAACCGATGGCGCTGGTGCGTTTGCAGGTGAGTATAAAACATGACGTGACGAGTGCTGTTTGTCCAATGGTACAGAATACGTGGGTCTCCGGATCGAACAGTTCGGCCACGATCAGAAGGAGCGATGTCATTCGAGACGCCCAAGCATGCATGAAGAAAGCACAGCATAAGGAATTCACAGAGGATGCGTCTGCTAGAGCTTGACTGTGCCGTGTCACAGTGCTTTTGCTTCCGTCATGCGGAAAACGCAGCTCTCGAATTGAAAACGCTTGGTCATAGTCCGAAAGAGTGGTGTCGCTCAAGGCGCCCAAGTAGCTACTTCGATCATGCGGAAGAGGCGGTTCTGGAGCTTTAGACATGGAGCCACGGTCGGGAAGAGCGGCATCATCCAGTTTCCAAAAACGTCCAAGGCAGGTGCAGTTGTGGCAGGTGCAGTTGTGGCAGGCGCGGCACGCATCTTCAGCCTGTCTAATCATGGTTGACACTACGCAAGGAACGGTATCACATTAGTCGTAAAAAGAGAAACTACGACATCGACGACCACCGACATGATATTAGAATGTTTAATTACTACTTCCTACATGAAAGGACCAAAAAAGATCGGGGGAATAAGTTATCGAAAAAGGAGCTAAGAAAACATACGAGAAGCTTCAGTGTCATGTCTAGACAGTATTGTAGCCACGTAAGTGTGATCCAAGACTGTCGGTTAAAGGTTGGAAAGGCCCCCAGATAAGAAGAAATTGAAGCCCGCGCGGCATCCGACCATGTTCCTTCCGTGTCGGCGTTGCACAAGCCACCTATTACAAACGCCCGCAACTGTGGTGTATGATGACCAGTACACTCTTTGACGACAAAGCTAGAGGTGCATCAACATGGCCTAAGCCTCGTCTGCGTCGTGGTCTTGCAGTTGGCCGCTTTGTTCCCTGTTCATGCGGGCCTCGATCTCCTTGAGCTGGCTCTCGCGAGCCAAGAGTTCCTGCCGTTTCTCGTTGATCTCGCGCTGGACCTTGACTTCGATCTCGCGCAGCTTCTCCTCTTCACGTCGCAGTTGCTCTTCCTTCAAGCGCACTGACTGGCTGGCGAGATCCTCGGGGTTCATCGATGAGTCACTGTAGAGTGTTAGTATCCATGTCAGAACAGAGCAGACACCAGACTTACGCAGCAGCACCACCTTCGACACTCTTACTAAGCTTCTCGGTACGGTAGTTCTCGTATAGGAAGTCATGCGTAATCTCCTTGAGATCGGCAAGATGGCTGTGGAGAAGGGCACTTCGAACGGCGAGGAAGTCGGAGTGGCGGGGGTTATCCACCTCAACGATACCCCAGGGGTATTGACGTGCCCGTACCCGTCGGCCATTGATCTCAACAATGTCTTCGGATCCAACAATGGCGAACGGCATCAGGCCACGAAGCTCGGCGTTCTCCTCGACCGTGTCCTCGTCGTCCTCCTCAATGTCGTAGGGGAAGTTGTAAACGGGGATGCGGTAGTGCTCAATGTCCTCCATGACCAGCTTCTTCGACTCTGCCAGCTCGGCGGGTGTGAGGGAGTCGGCCTTTCCGATGACGGGGATGACGTTGCAGCGGGGCGACAGACGCTTCATGAGCTCAATGTCGAGTTCACGGAGACTAGCTGTTGTTAGCGGAAGCTGATTGAGCGGTGAGACACACATACCCATGGCCTGTGGGTGTGATGAAGTAGAGCAGGACGTGTACACGGTCGTCGCGGAATCGGGGGTTACGCTTAATACGCGATTCCTCCGCGAGAATGCCGTCGTACTGTCGCTCGAGGTATCCGACGATCTCTGAGAAGCTGCGGGGTGGTGAGCGAGTGTGTCAACAGAGCTTGCGGAAGATGCCTACCTGGCCTCGTTGTCGATCTGGTCTCCGAAACCGGGTGTGTCAACGATGGTGAGCGAGATGCGGGTGCCTTCCTCGTCGAGTTCTGATGTTTGTTAGCAGCCGACGCGACGATGCCATGGCCATCAATGCCACGTACCGACTGTGATGGGCTTGATCTTGACGCCCTCCTCGACGTGTGCGGTTGTTGGGTCGTCAACCTCCTTGTGTCCGAGCACTTGCTTGCCGCAGAGGGTGTTGACGAAGGTTGTCCGGCCAGTACCAGAGGCACCACAGACCATCAAGCAGAACTGAATACCCTTCTTGACATTCTTCTTTCTGCGCGTCTTGTTAAGCGCCTGTGACATTGTTAGCCGTCGTGGTCAATGGCAAGTGTGGTTGTGGTGGGTAGGGCGGCATCGTGTGCCTGAGGGAGACGTGGTATCGGGGAGCGTCGTACCGAAGACATGATGAACTCGGGGGTGGGGAATGTGCTGGGTGGTGGTGGAGGCGGCGAGTAGACGCAATTGAGACAGCCAGGCGTGGAGGCGAGACTGCTTGGAGGTGAGACGGGGGCGTATGTCTGTGGTGTTGTGTTGGAGCGGTGTCGTCGTGGAAATTTGGGGACGTTGGCAGCTACTCCCTGCGCGATGCAAAGGGGCTCGCTAGCGTACAACCCCCCGGTCGTACCTCCTTCTTGGCGCGACCACCTGGCGCGTCTGCTTTTGGCAAGATATACAACAACGAGTAGTCGACTCAATCACCATTACACGCTTAACCACGAGAGGCCAGATTTCTTTGCCTGGACTTGGTTCAGGTACCATGTAGTAGTAATCGAACACGATCAGGCAGCTGCGCTGCCGCTGGTACTTCGCGGGGTATCCCTCTCAGGGTCCACCACGATCCTTGGAATCGTGTAATGAACAATTTTGGATTCACTTCCCTAGATGTGCATATGGTCCTCGAGGCAATCAATCGGTGTCTGCATCTCATCAGAATTGATGCTGCCCAAAAGCATCGTTGGATATCTATCTCAGGCCCGGAAAGCCACGCTAGTCACAAGTGGAAAAGCTCCCGCAGCTCCAGTGCCAAGCACCCGCGCCTGTAGGCGGATGACATGGTAAATGACCTAGCTTGGGGAGCTGTGGACCCTCGATATCTCTCCCAGACCAACCTTCTCGCCGCTCCTCACTATCCTCGCCTCTGCCTCAGTCGCTGCTGAGAAAATGGGTCTGCCACACTTTTGGACCCCGCGATAGCGCCTTTCGCATCGTTTGCTGGCCACATCACCGTCGCAGTCTCCCCGGCCCAACACTCCACCCAACTCCGCATTGCAACTCAAGACGCCCCACTTGCGCATCGTAGTGGTTGAAACCTATCCACAAACATCTCATTTCTTTGCTGCGCCCAACATGAATACTCGACCTATTCTAGACTCGGATACAGGGCCCTTTGTCCTCTCGGCATCCTTCAACGCCGACTGCTCTCACTTCTCGGTGGCTTTGGAGACGGGATTCCGCGTATTCTCCTCCACAACATGCGAAGAGAAGATCGCCAGAGGTATTGACGACGCGCGGACAAAGACTGCCCTAGCGACTGCAGCATGCTAACATGGCCGTAGAAGTCGGCGGCGGCATCGGCTGCGCAGAGATGCTCGGCAACAAGAGTTACATTGCCCTAGTCGGAGGAGGGAAGCAGCCCAAGTACCCTCAGAACAAGGTTAGCTTTCCTGGCGACTCCGACTGGCTTCTTGTCAACGACACTGACATCATCTACGAGGTCCAAATCTGGAACGATAAAACCGAACGCTTCACCACGTCGGTCGAATTCAAAACGCCGGTCCAGCGCGTGCGCCTCAGCCAGACACACATGATTGTCGCCTTGCTGAACTCGATATGCATATACAAGATGAAAGTACCGCTAGCCAAAACCGCGGAATACGAGACAGTCAACAACCCATTCGGGCTGTGTGAGCTAGGCACGAATATCGTCGCATTCCCTGGTAGAGCGGCGGGCCAAGTCAAGATCTACGATCTGAACACGGGCAACGTCAGTATCATCCCGGCCCACGAAAGCCCCTTGCGCGCAATCGGGATAAGCAGGGCGGGCGACCTTATTGCTACGGCTAGTGAGCAGGGCACACTGATACGCCTGTGGTCCTTTCCCTCGTGCACAAAGCTCGCTGAGCTGCGCCGCGGCGTCGACCCCGCTGCCATTTTCTCCCTCGCCTTCTCGCCCGACGGCTCGACCCTCGCCGTCACATCCGATAAATCGACACTCCATATCTACGACCTCGTCACCGCAACTACAGCTGCCGCAAACGCCGATCCCAGTCAGCATAAATACGGCATCCTTTCCAAGATTCCTTTGCTACCCCGCCAGTTCTCCGATACGTATCCGACTGCGACTGTCAAGTTCGAAATGGGCGATGAACCGACTGCTTGGGGGCCGCATGGTAGGTCTGCAACACTCAGTGCTGGGATACCCGGTGTGCCTGGGGGGCGTCCAACAAAAGGCCTCATTGGGTGGTTGAACGACGAGACTATTCTTGTTATCGGTGCTGGGCAGGATGCGCGGTGGGAGAGGTTCCATGTGGGTCCTGATGATAAAGGCAAGAAGTGTGTTGTTACGAATGGGTGGAGAAGGTATATCGATTAGAGATGTCTTCGTTAGAGTATGGATTGGCGGAGCGAGATGGTGAAGAAGTGTGTAGCGAGTGAAATCTTTTTTTGGCTGGGATCTGGCGTTTGAGTCTATTGGGTATGAGAGGTGTTTTGGTTGCATTCGCTTTGGCGTTCAGATACCCAATGTTATTTTTGACAATCCACCGTTTTGTACCGTCGTGTTTGATTGTCAGCTTGGCCGTCTGGATAGTCATGAGCTATTCTCATCCATAAATGGGTATGTCTTTGCTCTGCGCCTTGGGCACTCAGAAGACGAGACATCAGACGCCGCAAAGCGGAACAAGGATGATTAGGGATATACGAACCCCTAACTACCTCATCGTCGTCTGTAGCGACTCTTCTCACTATCACGTGCCGTTCGCGTCAGTCCAATATCCCACGCACACTCCATGTAAGAAATGTATACAACTGCGTATACTAGTTTCCTGCATAACAGTTCTACCTCGATATACGCAGCACGTCCATGAAACTGTACACAAGACTTCCATCACACTCTATACAAGACCCCGACCCACCTGCTACAGTCATCAACATGCACAACGTGCGACAATCACACAATTTCTTCGTTTACATTCAACATTCTCATTCCACTCTCTAACTTGCTACGGTTTGTTTCCCGGCTCGTCCCATGTCCACCTTGCTTTGCCACATTCCACATTCCACGCACTGCTAAACCTCATTTGCTTAAAAGTTTAAAAACATAGTTCATATCTGTATATATATATATATATATAGATATCCTCTTTACTCCCAAAATCCATCCAGCGTTGTCAGACATTTATGGAAACACTTACTAAGTCGAGTTCAACCATCGCCGTTTACTGACTGAATGACTAACAAGCAAAGACTTCCTGAAAAACGCCCCTTCCATGTTTGTTACTCGGTATACACAATTTCCGTTTCCCCATCTTCTCCGGAGATTTCGTGGGAGAAAAAAAACACAGCCAATCCAAAGTCGAGTTTGAAGAGAAGAGAGAGAGACACACAGAGAGAAGAGTGGGTCGAAGAAGCGAATAAAGTCAAAAGCCCAGTTGTGCACATTGAGTACACGACGAAGGTAAAAAGTGAATGGAGACGCAGAAGGAGAAAAAATAATAGAGAAGGTAGAAGTAAGAAGTGAGCACATAAAACCTCCATATCATCCCTCTCTCTCCCCCCGTTCAGCACAGAAGTGAAAGTTACAACAAGATCGGACGATAGGAATGAAGAGTACAAAAGTTGAACAAAAGATTTGAAATTAACTTCTCTCTCTCTCTCTCTCTCTCTTATGTGTAAACCATTTTAAAGTGACAAACAATTCAAACCAAGAAAAAAAAACAAGGTGTTGGGAGAAATGAAAAAAACTTTGGGGTATCGTGCAAAGAAAGGTATAGAGCCACAGAACAACCCCGTGCAGCGCGACTTTCAGTTACACGGTTTTTACACATAATCCAAAACCATAAACCCCCCCTTCTTCTTCTCATCCTCCTCAGATGGCCCTCTTTTTCGCCCCCCTGGGTAGGCTAGATGGTGAAGCCAGTAGGATGGAGAGTTCTCTCTCTCTCTCCTTGTCTCTCATGAATGAGATTTGAAACAATTCGAATGTTGCTGTTCTCTTTCCCTCCCTCTCCTCGGAAACGTAGTGGTGTGCAACACATCAAAGTGTGTCAAGATGGAAAGGATTGGATAGAACAAATTGAAAAGAAAAAAAAGGAAAATTGTGTCGTGGCGGGGTCATTAAAATCAGGCAACAAGGAACAAGAGAAAGCCAGTCCCTCTTTTCCAACCGAAAGGAAGAAGAAGCCTCTTTTTATAACAAGATGAGGTAATTGCTAGGCGCAATACCCGTCTCTCCATTCGGCTTCTTAGCCTGCCACCACCGCCCACTAACATCCGACACTTCCAGAATATCATGTTTCTGAAAGCTGATTTCATTCGCATCATCTGGATTAGCCTCGTAGCTGTAAATCGCCTTGGCACGGTACGGGTATTCAATCGACTGTTCCTGATTCATCGTTTCGTCATTCGTAGGCGTCATGGTGCTCATGTTTCCATTCATACCACCACCACCCAGACTCATGCCGCCGCCGAATTGAGGAGCAGCAGCGGATGAATTCCGACCATTGGCACCCACGGGACCACCCGGGTAACCCGATACAGGCGACGAGGTCTCAAAGCCGTTGAGTTGGGCCGACGTGTACATCTGGGGGGGTATGTTTGCGGACTGGGTTTCTGGGCGGTTGGTGTAGCCGTTGGAGATGGGGCGGGAGGAGCGGGAGCCCGGGTGTTCTTTGTGGAGGGCGTACGAGTCGACAAAGGTGCGGTGGCTGGCTTGGGGCTGCGAGCCGTAGTAGAAGATCCATACAATCTGGGGCACGTGTGTTAGCTTGCATCTTCGTGCAAGGGTGGGTGGGTGGGAAGCTTACGGCGATCATGGATAGGAGTATGTAACCGGCTGCTGCGGCTTCAAAGGGAGCGACGGGGGAGTAGACGAGCGAGTTCACAGAAGACGTGGTGAAGACGAGGCCGGCGGCAAGGAAGCCTACAATCTGTTGGTAAATCAGCAAGGGGCATCTTCGTACTCAGTCGTGGTTGTTGCATACCGCGACATGGTACGTCCTCTCAGCATCCGAGGCAACTGTGACCGTAACGCCCGCGATGCAGAAGAACATGAAGACCAGCGTCCACCACGCAAAGTTGGGGAAGCCACCGTGGATAGCAGATATTATAGAGCTGACAAAAGCGATGATCCAGGCGAGCTATTCATGAACAAACGTTAGCTAGGCAGGCTCACACACACACCAGCGACTATGCCGCGTACACCCGGGGGGCACACTCAATACTCACAATACCGATAGATATGGTGGCCAGCGCAAAGGGATCTCCAATAATGCGACCCAGGCTGAAGCCCGACGATCTCTGGCCGTAGCCTCCGTTTTCCATTTTGCGTAGTGAAGGAGTTTCGCCCAGCGAGCCGTAAGCGGGCATATGTTGGTTAACCGTCGATGGGGTCGTCGTCGGCGACGAGAGGGGCTCAAAGGGGCGCGACGATTAGACTATACTGTCGCGGCAGGTGATGTAAAAGAGAAAGAGCGTGTGGTGAACTGAATTCGGTATTATGGTGTGAAGAGGACGAACGCAGACGGGCAGGTCAAAGAGTGTGGTGTAGATGCGCGCTGTTCGGTGGACGGGCGAGGGCAAGTATATCGGCGCGGCGGCTCGTCGTTGGTAATGTGCAGAGCGAACGGGTGCACAGGGCGCAAGGCAGAGTAAGCGGGAGGGCGGGCGTCCAGTGACCAGCAGTATTGAGTAGGCGCGCTTGGAAATGCGACGTGGACGGGCGGCTGCGAAAGGGTAGGCGGTTGTTGTAGTAGCAAGGCTGTGGATTGTGTTCGAGAGAAGGGTTTGGAGCGAGGAGGGCGTGTGGGAAAGGAAAGACGAGAGATGCGACGGTTTCAAGTTGGGTTCCCAGTGGTTCTCGATTGGCCGCGCTGAATGGCTAAGGATACGGGGATTGCTGCGGGTCCCGCTGAGATTAAAATGGCACCGCGCCCGTCAGCCAAAGGTCTGGACAGGAACACGCGCGTCTAGTGCATTAGCCCTTTGAACAATGGCCGTCGAGCCGCCGATAGCCACTGCACGCACACAAACGAGATGGGCTCCGTGTACAGCGCACTGGGACACTTTTCAACGACTATATGCCTTTGACTTCACGTCGAACTATTCTATTACTACGACTCTTCACTCCACTTCTGGCCAAGAACGTGGCGCAGTCTAGCCACATACGTCGTTTGAAGGGATCCCTAGAATACGACAGTCGACGCCTCATCATGCATAATCGAGTCACTCGAGAACACCTCGTTCACTCCCTTACTGCGCAGTCGACACCGGACATTCCCCGCCCAACCAAAAAAAATGTGGCACTTTAATATGCAACTTGAGCATTTGAATGAGCTTGTCAGCCCATTATATCAGGCTAATCAATCTAGTCGCACCCTGCGTCGTCCCTTACGCATGCTATCCACGTTTCCCACGCCCCTCCCCATTCCATATTTCCCATGGTTTGTCGGTGACACGTGCGCCTCATTTGGCGTGGCGCATGCAAGTAGTAGTTCCTTGCTTGCCCATGGGACTTTTCGGCAGGAGATTGTTGCATACCGGGGGCCCTGCTCGGCGCTATTACGCTCCTCTTTCGGGGAACCCTTGTAACCTGCCACGCTGCTGCTGATGCGAGACGACGATGAAACACGGCACTGAGCCCTCCGCACCCGTCACTCTGCAGCAACGACATCACTTTACATCATGGCGAGAGTAGACTGGTGGCGCTTGCAAAGTTAGTTGCTGTTTGAACTATCTAATTCTGCTACGTCCGTGAAATGTGACATGGCGAACTGTTTCTGCATGTCGTTGCAGAAGAGGCCAATTGCATGGCCGGATCAATGTCCCTCTATCCATACTTTGTCGTCATGTGTGGATTTTTGTTTTACCAACATGTCACTTTTCGTAATCCGGGTACTTGCTTGATCCGAAGCCAGTAAGTCTTTTTCCACACTGTAACGGTTGGGACCCCGGATCGCGGCAACGATTGTGACGCAGGCCACACCACATACACACACAGACACCCTCGATGCTGATCCGGTTCACTTGCTATGCCCAGAACTCGTGTCTCTTCTCAAGTATATTGCCAAATGTATTCGGGGCAAGATGCGGTCACCGGGTGTGGCTGCCACGTTGCCACGCTGCGACAAAGGTAATCCATGGTAACAGTGAAGCACCTGCATGCCTGGCATCTGTCAGCAGCGCCTCAGCCACGCCATGAAACCATCTGACGTCTGTATTTGCAGCAACGCATGAATGGCGACTTACCCTTTGAACGCTATGCGGATGAAAGAAAAATATCGTGTGTAGGGTCTTCGTCTCAGACTGGTACTACTTTGCCGACAGTCGGATGCTCATGACGCCGGCCGCCCGACTGCAGCTTCTCTGGGTCGACGGGACTGTGTGCAGAGAGAGTGTATGTGTGTGCTCAAGGTGCTGACACGCCTCACAGCTCGTCATCCGAGTACTCAGACTTGGACTCGTCGCCCTCTCCTTCCCCTTCTAGTTCTTCTTCTTCTTCTTCTTCTTCTTCTTCCTCATCCCTTTCCACCCCCCTCCCCTCCTCCGTGTCCTCCCTCCGTCTGTACTCCTCCCTAACAAGTGCTCTCAACCCCTTGGTAAGCCTCTCGTTGTAGTCGACCCAGCACCTCCCCGCGCCAAGGAACATGACATGCCTATATCTCTGATTCAGTAGCCCGTTCCGTCTTCGCAGCTCAGATATTTTGAGTGCTTGTTGTAGCTGGCGGTCTTCTGCCTCAGCAATGCGGGGCCGCAGGACAGCTAGCTTGGCGAAGCCGTCGGTGGAGGGGACTTGTTGGTCGGCGAGGGCTTGGAGTTGCGAGGCGGTTTGGGAGATGGCGGGGGCGCGTTCGAGGACCAGGGCTGCGCGCTGGTTGGTGTCGAGTGCGGGGCCGTCTGCATCGTCGTCGTTTTCGGGGGTGGAGTCGTGGTTGTGGAGAGTGGGCGTAAGGACGTCTTTGTGCTTGCTCACTTGGTTTTGTTAGTCCCGAATAGCAAAGGTATCCGGGCGAGCACACATACGCAGGTTGTTCGTTTCGTCGAGCAATGCGGTCTTGCCGGCGAGCTGCTGCAGCGACTGCTCCATCTTGTGTATGCGATCTGGAATCGTCTTCGCCTTGTCCTTGGTGCTGTCTTGGGAACCACCCAAGATATATTCCAGGCGATCTAATCGCGTCTCGAGGAGCGCAAACGTGAAGAGGACAGCCTCCTCGTATTCGTCCATTGTGTCGTTGTGGTCTCTGGTGTGTATTGTGTATCTCGGAATGGTATTCGGAGTTCACGTGGTTGGCGCGTACCTGCCGTGAGAGTGTCGGGATCACGGATGTTAATTTTAGCGGCCGCTGATAAGGCAAAGCCCCCGGATTATTGGCGCCATGCGACCACCAGACAGACGTCAGCGGACTCGAAACCTCTCTTTTCACCGTCTGGGAGCTTATCGCAGCCATCTGACTGCTTACACTCGCTTTCTATCCTTCCTCGCAGCATCCCAGGAGCTCCGCCAGCCTGTGACGGATGAACGCGCAATAACACGAGCCTAACTGCGCATTTCGCATCGCACCTCAGAGTATGGCTTCCTACTCCGCCATCGGGCCCGAGCCCACAGAGGCCGATCCTATGACTTCGAGTACGGGGTCGCTTCGAGGCAGACGGTGAGATACGCCCGTGTAGTCCTTATCGCACAAAAGCTGATGGCAGTAGGAGAGGTCGAGGGAAGCAAGACGTTGGATTCAAAGGCCAGGCGACATGGATATCAAGTGTCATCAACCTGGCAAACACCAGTACGCCTCCACCACACCAGTCCACAACAGCACGCTTATTGACCATGTACAGTCCTTGGTGCCGGCCTCCTTGCCATGCCCTCCGCGCTCTCCAAAATGGGCATCTTCCTCGGCATCTTCGTCATCGCGTGGGCGGGTGCAACAGCAGGCTTCGGTCTCTACCTCCAGACGCGATGCGCGCGGTATATTGATCGGGGCCATGTGTCCTTTGCGACGCTGTCACAGATGACATATCCGAACCTGTCCATCATCTTTGACGCTGCGATTGCGATCAAGTGCTTCGGCGTGGCTGTCAGCTACCTTATCATCATTGGAGATCTGATGCCGGGCGTTGTTCGAGGATTCGCGCCGGGTGCGAGCGACATTACGTTCCTGGTTGACAGGCAGTTCTGGATTACGGCCTTCATGTAGGTCGTCTGCTCTCAAGCTCAAGTAACATACTAACGACAACAGGCTCATCGTTATCCCCCTCTCCTTCCTCCGCCGCCTCGACTCCCTCAAGTACACCAGCGTCATCGCCCTCTTCTCCATCGCCTACCTTGTCATCCTAGTCGTAGCACATTTCCTCAAAGGCGACACCCTCGCCGACCGAGGTACCGTCCGAGTCTTCGAATGGGCGGGCCCCGTCTCCGCCCTCGCCGCCTTCCCCGTCATCGTCTTCGCGTACACATGTCACCAGAACATGTTCTCCATCCTCAACGAAATAGCAGACAACTCGCACTTCCAGACCACGACCGTCATCTTCGCGTCCATTGGCGGCGCATGTGGTCTTTACATCCTGACGGGAATTACGGGTTATCTATCGTATGGCGACAACATCCACGGCAACATCGTCTCCATGTACCCAACTGCAGCAGCTAGCACCATTGGCCGCCTCGCCATCGTGATCCTCGTCATGTTCTCTTACCCCCTCCAAATCCATCCTTGTCGCGCCAGCATCGACGCATGTCTAAAGTGGCGTCCAGGCCGCCTGCGCAAACACAAGCACAAGCAATCCGAAGTCGGCAGCCCATCTCGCAACTCACTCATCACCAATACCCCGAAGCCCTCGCCCCCGCCCAAAGCGAGCGAGATGAGCGATTTGAAATTCGCAGTCATTAGCACGGTGCTTATCATCCTGTCGTTTGTTACCGCCATGACAGTGAGTAGTTTGGAAAAAGTGCTGGCGTATGTGGGGTCGACGGGTAGTACGACTATTAGTTTTATTCTTCCCGGATTGTTTTATTACAAGATTAGTGACCCGGAGTCGTCGCATCATCAGCGGCTTGTTAAGGATGAGGATGATGAGGATGAAGGGGCCGACGAGGGGGGGTATGTTAGTAGGGAGGGGCATTCGAATCGCGATTTTAGGAGGGGATTGTTGAGGAATGGGGCGTTGGCGTTGAGTGTTTATGGGGTGGTGGTTATGGTGGTTTGTTTGGTTACTAATACTTTTCTTGTGGCGGCTGCGCATTGAGTTGTGGGTGTGAGAGGAAGAGGGAGAGAGTGAGGTATGTGTTGCATTTAGCTGGAGTTCTTTTTTTTTTAAACTCTCATAGCAAAGAGGGAGTTGGGGATTAGATTGGATGCGGGCATGACATGGGTTTGCTGGCGTTGGAGCTGGGATTTATGTTCGATGAGATCGCTTATCATCTTTCGTTGGTGCTGGGGGTTGTGTAAGCATACATGTAGCTGTAGGCATACTAGTGTGGAGTTGGATATACGAAATCTAGAAGAGAAGTACTATGGGTTTCGCTTTATGATTGTAGATTCTCTTATGCAATGTGTCTCTTGGCCTGGCCTTCCTAGACGTCTCTTGGCCTAATGATACAGAGTGGAATCTTATATACAGCGTTTAAGTAGCAGAGGTCACCGTTCGGGTTGTAATGGTCTAGACTCTCGTCAGTAGACTATATCGCCTACACTCTATTAGGAGTGATGACCGGCCCGAATTGAATGTGATGATGAGACTTCAAAAAGGACTCACATGGGTGTTAAGTTTGGGTTATCCTCTTCTGTCCACTGCTTCGGTAATGCGCATGACGTGAAGCATTGATCGTGGCCTCGGACAAGGTATAGCCCGCAATTCTCGATAACGATACCAAGTTTGATCCTGCAAGCCTCCATCAACCCAAACGAATAGTTCTTCTTTTCTTCGAACGAAATATAGTCTGCAATTCACGTTCCGCGGACTCGTCGATTGGAATGTGGCCCTCGAACCCTGGCGGACATTCCATTGCAAAAAGTATATGCCCAACTCGTTCGTAATAGTATTCTTTTTCTTGTACAACCATGATAAAGATGACATTAGCGGGAACAAGATCTGAAAGGTCTTCACATCTGCCTAACACTATACCCAACAGACTATGTTGTTCGAAGTCTGGCGCACAACTTTGCTGTGTAGGAACACCATTCCCATGCTTCTGATACAGTGAATGCATGGGAATTTTGACCACTCTCTCATCGCCTTGAAATCTAGCAAGATATCCGGAGCCGTCTTCATACCAATATTTGTGGTATCGGAATTCTTCTGCCCTATTAGGCATACACTGCACATCGACGGGTATTGTCCATGCTTCGATATGGATAAACTTGCCAGAGGAACCAAGAACACCCCAGTCTAGCGAGACGTCGCTCAGCTCGTCCATGTCCCAAAGAGATCCGTCACAGCTCTCTACAAAGACCTTCAATGGTCTTTCATTCCCGAGTTCAAGTCCACGCCAGCATAGCCGACCTTTATAATTGATCGGTGCGGTCCATCCAGCCCAACTCCACGTGGGGAACAGGCTACGCCTGGTACCCGGCACTTTATTGCACCAGGTGAGCCCCGCAGCGAAAGCCTCACCCCTGCTGCGATGCCTATTTTCCAGCGAGATTTCCGTCTGTAATGGCATGATGGGGATGCCCAGGTATTGATGAACGTGGTGCCTTCTCCTGTAGTTGTGAAACACACCCTCAAATGCGCGTATAGCATCAGAGTCGACAGATAGTTCTCTCCCACAATATTCCTCCAGAAGTTGGCAGATATTTGAATGGTCATCTTTACCAACCGCGGGCTGGTTGAGAAGATAATATACGCCATTTTCCTGGAAAGTATCGACGGTCTCATACGCAATACCGCTTCGACACTCATAAAGTACTTGTTGCTCTGTGAAAACAATGCGTCGGGTCGAAAAATAGCTCTCCTGATAGGTCCATGCTCGTCGCATCCACTTAGAGGCATTGATGAGCAGTCGCGGACTTGTTAGGGTTGATACATGGCATCGTCCATTGACCCAGGCAGTTGGTTGAGGACTTCTCGAGGTAGCACTAACTCCAGGTAGGCCAAAATGAGGATCAGTGCCTGCTGCAGCGATGATAGTCACGAACGCCTTTTGGTATATAAGGTCCATTTGACGGATCTGGACTTGTTTTTCATCATCCTCTTTCTGATTGATGCAATACCTGTCAATCCAGATGTATCGAAGACCGAGCTCCTTAGTGACTTTTAGAGCATCCGCAACAGTCCGTGGCAGGGTTGCGGGGAGTTCATTATGGACACACCGATCCCCATCGTCAGATCTGCTTGTACCCCATACATAGCTGAGCGCAGAATACGTATATGATGGCTGTGCTGACACAATCTTCCGCCGTTCACAATCGATCAACTTCATCTTTGCTGGCCACAGAGCCGATGTTTCACCTTGGGTGCAATATAACTTATGGTCCTCAGCACAACGGTGTATCCAACCTCGAATAATGTTGAAGTCGACCGACATTGCATCGATAGACAGTGCCCGTACTGAGTACACAAAAGGGTCCATCTTGGAAGCTGCAATAAACCCACGAGACAATCCCATGTCATGTATGTAATGATATATTGCGCCCGTGGGTAGCCTTGAAGTCCATTTCTCTTTGACTACAGCTAGTACTGGTCGGTCCCAACGATACATCCGTGGTGGAGGATCAATCAGGTATAGGAAGTAATCTTTCACCGGAGCGATATCGTAGCCCTCAATTGGAGAGTTATCGTAGCCGTCTATTGGGGAATTATCATCATCCTGTATCCTCACCGCATGGAAAAGGCGACACAATGAGCAGGACGATAGCTCAGCTTCTACCCCAAGTTCTCCAAGATTGATCAATTTTGTTGCTGTAGGCTTGCCGACAGCATCGACAAAAAGGCCCTTGACATATATGGTAGAACATCTAGAACAAAGGGTGCTCGGTTCTTGATGCACTGCTTCGCCCGATGTCTCGTATATGTCTCCATGTTGATGAGATCTTCTGAGAGACGACTCGTCAACTTGCTGGCGATGTAGCCTTCGAAGAAGGGAAGGCAGACGGAAAGTGGCATCTGTTCCACTGACTGGACGGTGTTGGTACTATCACGCACTAGAGCTGTGGGACTTACCTGCAGCGTCATCTTCTTTATGACGAGACTTCCACTTTCTTGTGATCCAGTTCCTTGCCTGATCTGCCATTGTTAGTGCTGAAACACAGATGGCGAGAGCTGCGGGGTAGAAGGGCTCCCAAGGCTGCTTCCTGCTGTATCTCCACGCCGGTCAGCTGTTCGATAAGCAAAGGTTAGGTAAGCACATGTACGCCACCAATTCTCGCTTGTACAACCCAATGACATTGCTTCGAAGACCATATGGCATGACCGAATAACTGCAGTCTTTACGTATCCTAGGCCTAGATAAAGATGTTAACCCTGTTGTTTACTATATTGTCACAAATTGTACAAGCGGATGTAGCTTTAAGATGATCGTCTAGAGCCAGAACACAAACTGTACTGCTCTTCTACGGCTATGTCCAAGGCCATGGTTTATGCTGATCGTGTAGGGTGATCCTTAGAAGCAAATGTACGAATGTTGAAGTTTCTGGTATTGTTACAGGTTATGCAGCGTGTATGTAGCCTCTCGCGGTCTGATCGAGGGCCTATCCCTTACAAAACAACTACTCTCACGCTGAGTCGTCTTACACTCATCTTGCAGGCCTTCCGTTCGTAAAGACTTCGTGTCGGATTGCCGTGGTATATTTCTTTCTTCTTTCTTCGTCCCGCAGAACCACGACAACCACTCCTGACGGATCCTTCATATTGGAGTGGTCCAAACGCCATCCACCCCTCTTTACGCAGCAGTCTCCTTAGTCCCACCCTCCATGTTCTCGACCACAACCTTCGGTTCCGCCTCTGCCGTGTTTTGCTCTTTTATCAATGACTTCGCCGCACTCCCGCTCTTGACCACCATCCCCGCAATCTTGCCCACCCGGTACTGCGGCTCCAGTATGCCAACCATGCTCAGTAACCGCCACGCCGTATCGCTAGGTTGAGCGCCTACACCGACCCAATACCGCGCGCGCGATAAATCGAGCTTAATGTCTTTCCATGGCCGGCCGTGTGTGTCGCCTGGTCGCGGGGGTTGTGGCTTGGGGTCGTACGTTCCGAGGACTTCTAGCGGGCGAGAGTTACGCGCTGTCCTGATTGTATTATTAGCATCGCGTTGGTAGAATCATTGGTGCGCTTTGCGTAGGCATGTAATCTGCGATTGAGGGCGATTGAAGTATTTGCGGACTTCCGAGATTCGCTTCGATGATTGCAAAAGAGGCGAAGACGTACCGTGCGTGTGCGACGACTATGTTGTAGAAGGGAGCGTGCTTCTTGCCGAAGCGTGCGAGTCGGATTCTTAGAACCATCGTGTGTTGTGTGGGGTTGATGCGACACCTGCGTTGGGGCGCGGGTGTGCTTGTTGGAGGTTTGGGTATATCTTTTTAGGGCCGAGGATCTGCCGAGACGGGTGGGCACGTGCGAAGAGGTGGCTATCTTGACATGAACAGCCAACAGTGTTGAGCACTGGGATTTTGTGGAAACAATATATTATTTATGCAGACATACCCGTTGTATAGTAGAGATTCCAAGTCAACAATGTCGTGGTGGTGTTGGATTGCTATTGCGTTCGCTCACCTCATCCTAGAGCAGTGATGTAATCGCAACACCATGAACTGTTTCGAGCATATGTGGACAAGCCTCTCTGTTCCAACATACACAACATTTCTGACTCTTGGAGATCGTCATGGCTCTTCGAGTAGGTAAATCTCTGCCTAAGTTTTATCAATAGCTAATACTCATTTTGATCACAGACTCTCTCCGCCAAAAGCGCGGCTGCGCTTGACCAAGAGCTCATGTCATCAGGCGCATTCTCTATCGATCAGCTGATGGAACTTGCTGGACTGTCAGTATCGCAAGCTGGTATGAAGCCATTGTATTAGAACAACTCCACTACACTAACAAATTCAGTCTTCAAACTCCAGCCCCTCAGCAAAGGCAAGCGCATCCTCGTAGCATGCGGTCCTGGTAACAATGGTGGCGACGGACTAGTCGCAGCTCGTCACCTCTTTCACTACGGCTACCAGCCTACAATCTACTACCCAAAGCAGAGCAAGAATGAGTTGTACCAGGTCTGTAAACTCGTCAAGCGCCAAAGGTATCTTAGCTTACATTTCACAGCGCCTCAAGAAACAACTCGAAGACCTCAAAGTGCCCTTTACCGAAGACTTCACCAGCGCACTGAAACAAACTGACCACATTGTCGACGCGATATTTGGCTTCAGTTTCTCGGGCGAAGTGCGTGAACCTTTTCCCAAAGTCATTGAAGCTCTAGCATCCACATCCGTTCCTGTCCTCGCTGTCGATGCACCGTCATCGTGGGACATTGAAGAAGGCCCAAGGGAATCCGGACCAGGCAAAGGCTTCATGCCGCCGGCTCTCATTAGCTTGACTGCGCCCAAACCGCTGGTCAAGAAGTTTACTGGCAGGCATTTTCTTGGCGGGAGGTTCTTGAGCCCGGAGATGGCGGACAAGTACAATCTTGATATCCCAGCGTATGAGGGGCTGGATCAGGTTGTTGAGGTACCTGTCGAGGGTGGAAAGCTATAAAATTTATCATCTCAGACATGATGCCAGACATCAATGTAAAATACTTTGCGCATCACGATCCATCTTGGGTGTTTTGGTACGTACCTGCTTGTTGTGACTAGCGTGGTTTCCCCGCAGAGCCGCGGTACGGCTAACAACGGTCTTGAGATGGCATCCGAACCCCAGCTTCGAATGCGCTTCGGCAAACATCCAAGTTGATTTCTTTCGAGGCGGAAGCCCGGAAGCTCTGTGTCTCTCTTGTTTCCCTCTGACGAGCAGTGTCATTGAGTTGAGATACAATAGCATACTACACAAGCCATCACGCATTCTACGCGACGTCTGAACACCGCGTACAGCAAACCTCCCCTCATATAAACCGAGTGCTGTATTGGCTTCCTCAGCCGAACGAGAACAAACCACACAACTCAAAATGGTCCCGAGAGCGCCCTCAAGAGAGGCGTTGACCCTGCTCAAGCATTCAGTCCGACCCTCAGTAGTCGTTCGATCGCAAACACAACGCTGCCTCCTCTCGTCCACCACACGTCCTACCCTGCCATCGCACGCGCAGTCTCAAATTCCTCAAAAGTCGATCCGAAACACAGCTACTTTTACACATTCCCACCATGCCGAAGCCGTCTCCGTCATCCCCACGACAGTCGATACGAGCAATGCAGACTTCAAAGAGAACAAGCGCCAGATGGACGAGGCAACCGAGAACCTAGTCAACCTGCACACCAAGATCGCGCAAGGCGGACCCCAAAAGGCTCGGGACAAGCACATACAGCGAGGCAAGATGTTGGTCAGAGACAGAATATCTGCTCTGATTGACCCGGGCACGCCGTTCCTCGAATTGAGCCAGATGGCAGGTTACGACATGTACGGCGAAGACGATGTGCCAGCCGGCGGCATCGTCACGGGCATTGGTACAGTCAACGGCGTGCAGTGCATGGTTGTTGCAAATGATGCTACGGTCAAGGGAGGTACATACTACCCAGTCACAGTGAAGAAGCATCTGCGAGCCCAGACGATCGCGCAAGAGAACAGGTTACCTTGCATTTACCTCGTCGACTCTGGCGGTGCGAACTTGCCTAACCAAGCAGACGTCTTCCCTGATGTAAACCACTTTGGGCGCATCTTCTACAATCAAGCGCGCATGTCTGCTATGGGCATCCCGCAGATTAGTGTTGTCATGGGACCATGTACCGCAGGTGGTGCGTATGTGCCTAGTATGAGCGACGAGAACATCATTGTTGAGAATCAGGGTCACATTTTCCTTGCAGGTCCTCCGCTGGTCAAGGCAGCGACTGGTGAAGTGGTCTCAGCAGAAGATCTGGGTGGAGGCAAGCTTCACAGCGAGGTCTCTGGTGTTACCGACTATCTCGCTGTTGACGACGCGCACGCGCTTGTCCTGGCGCGGAGGAGCGTTGGCAACCTCAACTGGCACCGCAATCAGACTGTCACTCAGCAGCCTGCATTCCAAGAGCCCCTCTACGACCCTCAGGAGCTGTCCGGTATCGTCGGTACCAACCTACGCCGTCAGATTCCCATCCACGAGATCATCGCCCGTATTGTCGACGGCTCGTCTTTCGATGAGTTCAAGCCGTTGTACGGCTCCACGCTTGTGACGGGGTTTGCAAAGATATACGGTCACCCGGTAGGCATTGTAGCCAACAACGGCATTCTCTTCAGCGAGAGTTCGCTCAAAGGCGCGCACTTCGTCCAATTGTGCGGAAAGCGACACATCCCCCTCATCTTCCTGCAGAACATCTCGGGCTTCATGGTCGGTCAGGACGCCGAGAAAGGCGGCATTGCAAAGAACGGCGCGAAGCTCGTAACGGCTGTGAGCTGTGTTGATGTACCCAAGTTTACTGTCGTTGTAGGATCTAGCGCTGGCGCTGGAAACTACGGCATGTGGTGAGTCTACCCCTACCTCAACTCTTCACGGAAACACGGCTAACATATTCCCAGCGGCCGCGCGTACTCGCCACGTCTCCTCTTCACCTGGCCCAACGCAAAGACCTCGGTCATGGGCGCGGAACAGCTGTCGTCTGTCATGGAAGCCGTTGGCAAGAAAGTGGATCCTGCGCTAAAGGCACGGATCGAGCACGAGAGCGAAGCGACATTCGGGTCGGCAAGGTTATGGGACGATGGGATCATTCCACCGGAACATACACGCAGGGTGCTTGGCATGGGATTGCAGATGGCGTGTGGTGGGCAGAACAAGGGCGTGGAGAAGGAGAGCACTTGGGGTGTATTTAGGATGTAGATGGTGCTAAGGGTAGGCTGAGCGAGGGAAAGCTAAGGGTGGAGCGTCGTGCAAGCCGCGTCAAAAAACGCGCGTACGAGTTGGATGTTAAAAAGCTTGATGTTCGCAACCTTGACCTCGACCTGTGTTCCATTTTTTTGAGCTCCATTTTTTGTGTTTCCATGTTGTTTCTGGCCTTGAAGTGCGCAGGCTAATAATATCCAAGGGTCATGGATCGCAATCTCCGGACGTACCCATAGAACCCTGACATCGGCTTGGCGTCGGTCTTGGCAGGCGGCCATCAAGACAGCGGACCGTGGCTTCAAGCACGCTCAAGTGCTGCAAGCTTGCTTGGAAAACGCTTGGGAACGATTTACCATCAACGACGCATGCGAGATGCGCTCTACTGCGCCTCAGCAGCGGCTCGCGAAAGCAGTCGGCCACTGAGAAACGCATTCAAACAAAACAAATGCAGGTGGATCGACGCCAAGTCAGGCGCCTGCGCCACAGATTTTCCCTGCCTGCGCCCCCACCTAGGTACGGTACTCGGGATCCCCCTCAGTTTCAACCCAGATGGCGGGCCCTATTCGACGAAAAATACGTCGACTCGCACGGTACAGGTGCCGGTTGGCCGTCGCACACGGTGGAATGTGGCTTGTGACGAGTCGAGGCCCATCGCGCACCAGCGCCTGTGTGTGTATGTGTGTGTGTGTGTGAATTACAAGTTGACCTGCCTTTACGAGGTTTAGGCCAGGCTGAAAGGGAACCGCCAGCGCGCAGATTGATTTGCTGACTGCATCCAATAAGTCGCATTCGACGTCCAGCCACCGGGGTAATCGCATGAAGGCAAAGGCCCGTGTTCACGGTAACAAAGTTGCAAGTTGCCGCCATCCGTATTCTTTCGTCAGGCGCGAGCGACGATCGCTCCCGCCCTCTCTTTGTCACATCCGTCATCAAACCAGCTGGACGCCTGTTTGCTACCAACTCAACCACTCACGCTCGCTTTTTCCTCTCCGCCCGTTCCTCCGCAGCCGCCTTCCGCTTTCTTGTTCCTGTATACCCTCGCAACCCAGCCCTGTACACCACCTCTCTCCCTCTCTCTCGCTGCTTTGTTTGCTTGATCCCGCCACAGCGCGCTCAACTCTCCCCACTTGGTCTCACGCACTTGCGGGGTAGCCATTCGTTAGCATTGTTCTAGCCGCAAGGCACATGTCGAGATGAGGTTATTCAGCCCTGCGCGAGCGCTAGCGGCGCTCTCTCTGTTGTCAACAGATGTCGTGCGACCCTTCACCCAGGCCATTGTCCTCGATCCCAATTCCGAGGGTAAGACGCTGTTGTCGCGCAGCTGCGCAAATCTATTCAAGTGTCGGATGTGCTGACGTCGTGTCACAGCTTCCATCAAGGATGTTTCTAGTCAGGTCGCCAAACAGCTCGTTGCGCAGTATGCGACCATCGACGACAAAGGCATACACGTACTGGGAGGTTATCCCGGTATCCTCTACCCACCCTACTACTGGTGGCAGGCGGGTGCCATGTTCGGCACTCTGCTCGACTACTGGCACTACACCGGCGATGACCAGTACAACGAGATGGTTCGCGAGGGACTGATACACCAGTTCGGAGAGCATCAAGATCTGGTATGCATCCATGTGTACTGTGTCTGAAGTGTATCGCTAACCTTTGCAGATGCCTTCGAACCAGTCCAAGAACGAAGGCAACGACGACCAAGTCTTCTGGGCCTTCTCCATGATCGCCGCCGCCGAGTACAAGCTCAAGGACCCTCCCTCCGACCAGCCCGGTTGGCTCGCCATGACACAATCTGTCTTCAATCAATTCGTGGGCCGCTACCAGAAGGAGGTTTCAGACGGCACTTGCGGCGGTGGCATGCGGTGGCAGATCTATCCGTGGCTTAATGGGTGGACGTATAAAAACACTGCTTCCAACGGAGGACTTTTCCATCTCGGCGCTCGATTGGCAATGTACACAAAGAACGATACGTATGCTAGGTGGGCGGAGAAGGCTTTCGATTGGATGGCGCAGAGTCCTATATTGCCTGGAGATGGGCAGGTGTACGATGGAACGAGCATTACGACGAATCCTCCGTGCCACGACGCTGACCAAACGCCCTGGACCTACAACTACGGTATCATGATTGCCGGAGCTGCATACGTAAGAGATCATCACGTGTACAATTTACGATCCGCATACTAACATATCGCAGATGTACAACTACACCAACGGCGCCGAAAAATGGCGCACCGAACTTACCAAATTCATCAACAAAGTCGCCATCTTCTTCCCTGAAGAAAAAGGCGGTGTCATGGTTGAAATTTGCGAAGCGAACCAAGTCTGCGACGCTGATCAAGAATCCTTCAAAGCCTACCTCGCCCGCTGGCTCGGCATCACCATGCAAATGGCCCCTGAATTCACGCCCCAGATCCTGCCCAAGTTGCAGAAATCCGCCGTCGCCGCTGCTCAAACGTGTGAGGGACCGTCCCAACACAACGGCGGGCCCCATCAGTGCGGTATGAAATGGTATGCCACCGGTTTCGATGGCATCGGTGGCGTGGGCCCGCAGATGACGGCGCTCAATGTCATCTCAGTGCTGAATGCCCAGCGGGTGCCGCCGCCGTACAGTAGGGATACGGGCGGTACTAGTGAGGGCAATCCGGGCCTGGGCAGTGGCAACGACGATGATCGTCTGCCCAAGTTTCAGAGCGAAATTACCACGGGGGATAAGGCGGGGGCGGCGATATTGACGATTTTGATGTTCGGCTTGTTTGCGGGAGGGGCTGTGTGGATTTTGATGTAATAAAGGGTGGTGGAAAGATGGAAGGACAATGGGGCTCCTTTTCTTTTTTTGGTTATACCCCCATTGCAAGATATATGCTGGTATGATGGGATGATACGTGTGTGTTTGTTCTGGGCTTAATCTTTTGCGATGGCTCTTTTATGGCGTTATGGGTGGGGATGGAATATGTGAGTGCGAGATTCATGTGTATATTTGATTATCTGAACGCAATATGATTGAGCATTCTCATTTTCACGCTAGAGAAAGTACGGGTGGAAGGTGAGTGGTGTCAAGAGCTGCGAGGTTATGAGATATGGTTATCTTTACTATGAGATGGTGACACTAGGGGACTGTTGTAGTGATTGGTATGTCCACCACCTCGTCGTTCTACTGTGTAGAAAGGTATTGTGGTGATGGTGTTACTGAACCGTTTGATGCTGGTAAGATGCTAATATGAGATACTGTATGAGTCACTGTTTAGAAACGGCAGGAAACATATTCTTCGTGTAGCCGAGAAGGGAGAATACCCTATCACAAAAGTCTCAAGATAGAATTCAGTCGGAATACCTCTGTCATTCGTTCCGAGGTGGATCTAGATACCAAACCCCTTGTACCATGCCCTCAGGTCACCTACTACACATTTGTTACCAAACTGTTATGAGGCAGCCCACGTAGACAGCCCAAGGCACACAAGACACCTAGACACACCCGCCACTCCTCTAGGTACCCTTACAGCCGTCTGAACGAAAAGTTGGGCCCCCCACCCTCTCCACACGCGTACAGCAGCTGTCCGCACCACCCAGAAACTGGAGGCAAGTGTTGTGAAACTCCGGGCCTCGGATCTTCTGATTGTATGGCTCAGCGACGCAATCTTTGCCATCTAACAGGAATGAAGATTAGTTCCTCCCTTTGCATATAAACGGACCCCGGAGGAGAAAGTTGATCAGCAACTCAACTCACCAAATGCACGGTTGTTAAAGGCGGCGCAGGCCTTTGTTGTTGCACACGAGTTTTGCACTCCACGGACGTGGCAGAAGCAGCGATCCCAGCTTTCGGCACTGGCAAGACTGAAAAAGCCCAGACTTGAGAGGTTTATCAGTAAATAGATGGATAGGTCGGACTTTTGGGAGTCTTACAGGGAGAGTTGGATTACGGTGGTGAGCTTCATGATGGTTGGCGTTGATTCTTCGAAGAAGTAGATGTAGTGCCGAAGAGAAATACAACGGAGTAGGCTGAGGTCCAAGGTTGAAGAGCATGTAGCTGTGTTTATATATCTCTATCTTTAGCGAAGTGCAAAAGGGCTACATGTGTGCATCTTCCAAGAATGAGATGATAGTTACGAAAGCCTAATGTTGAGTACCTTGAACTTTATCGTAGACTGAGGCTGTCAAAGTTCCTATCTTGTTAAAGTTTGACTTGGATCTGTGCTTACAATGATAGTAATTATATGTATCACTCCGCTGCTAGCTCCTCGGCATGCTAGGCTTTTAGTTAGTGCTTACATCTTGTTGGTAGCGAAATCCTGCTTCTATGACTAGACCCTCGGTTCTAGCAGATGATATGTTTAAAAGTACTGAATTCAAACGCGTTGAAAACAGGCCTGACCTACTAGGCTTCAACAATATATCTTCCTACTTGCTGTAGATCATCAGATCCTCCGACCGCAAAATGCGGTCTGAGTCTTGTCATTTGCGTTTATGATCAAGCATTGCATTAAGAACTGAGATAACCTCGACTGTATCAAGATGGTACTTTCTTATTCGAACCTGACTTTGGGTTTGATTCTAGATTCTAGTACGCTTTTACTTTCACAACGTATTTCGATAATCGTTAACTTTATTGCGAGTGCAGAAGTAAGGTTTTGTTCAGCAAGGCAAGTATTATCAAAAAAAGCGCCGCACCGTGGCTTAATCAAGCTAAGACACCCGTTGACAGGTATCAGGATACCAGAAAACAGAATATCAGTGTATAACCCTACATGTTAGTGGTAAAGCACAGTCTTGTCTTTGCCTTCATAGTGTTTCGGCTGCTAAACCTTGCAGTCGATTAACGATCCGCTTTTACGTCCGTAAGTAGAGTTTACTCTTGCAAGGTATCTAAATGTTCTACAATGTTCGGTGTTTTCCAGTGTCATCCTAGTTCATTCAGCTTATATTTCTATTTAAGTTTGAGTAGTCTAAGCCATAGAACTTTGTCACGCCCAGTGGCTGACTCCACGGACTCGACAAGGATGCATCTCAACGCATCTCTTTGGTATTCACCTAGTATATAAGTCACTAAGAACCCCCCTCAAGAATATATATCAAACTTATACGTTCTTAATCAATCCCGTCTTTTGCAATCACGAGCCATGAAGCTCTTCTACTATGCTCTTCTTTCAGCCGCAACTCCGCTGGCCTTATCTCTCGGAGTTCCCAGGTAAGACAGTCGAACATAATGAGATGACTGAGCTAATTCCAGTCCCTAGCGCAAGCTCTGAGCAAGTCAACCAACTTGCTGCCCGAGCCGATTTGTAGGCTCCCCTGACGTGGAGAAACAATGCCTTACTAACAGTACCTTAGTGACGCTGCCCATTCGTCTCTTGTCGACGGCGCCCTTCCGAAGAGGAATCTTGCGAAAAGAGACATCACGGGCATCACTCGCCAATGCTACGGAACGAACGGGAAATTCAAATATATCTTGCAAGGTGTCCTCATCACTACTTCTATAGTCGGCAACACTTTGCACTATACCATCACCACTTCTTTGGCGGGCTCGAGTCTCAAGTCGGTCATCTTTGACTTGGGTCACGGATCATATGAGTTATTGCTAGGGGACCGGGGAACTTTTGAATTCGCGCAAGGTGCGCTGAATATCTACGCAGGAAGACGCTAGATGGTGGATGATGATCACCTTTCCAATGCTTGCCTCACGTGATGGTGTAAGCATACTGTTAGAAGGCCAACGCGGGTAGGCCCCGGGCGAAAGGTTAAATAATCTGAACGGCTTGCATACAGGGTCGCGACATACCCTAGATATCACATGTTATTTAATCGCGAGTCGATATCGAATATGGCATCGTGTGACTTGCTGTAGAATAGCATGTAACGTAGCAATATCGAGGGTCTTAGCATATTGGCTTTCTATCAGCTGTACCCTCTTCCTCTATCTTTCAGACCGATTCATATGCCTTTTGCGTAGTTAGCCCACGGCTCTTCTTATGGCGTTACTGGTCAGGGTAGAATATATAGGTAGAGATTTATGTGTATGTTCAATATCTTAAACGCAATTCAAACAAGTATTTTCTTTCACACTAGTTTAACTGTGTATAGCTATCAAAGGTGTAAGGTAGACGAGGTTAGGCTAGTTCTTAGAAGTGCGTAGCTGGTCTTGGGAAAAAGTATAGGTGGAGAAGATTCTTGTTTGAACTACAGTATTAATCACTACATCAAAACTTGTGCACCGGCTTAGCAGGTAGTTCGATACATATGCTACTGGAAGCTGATCAATTTCCGCGCGCGATGAGGACGAGCCATGTCTCGCGCCATCAGACTTCGGAGTCGTGCTGGTTTCAAATAGACTTCGAAAACAACGTCTATGTGAAGCTGTGCTCACACATATCACGCATGTAGTCGTTCATGGTCTCGGTATGTCTTGGAATTAGTTGGTGATGTAGGGAACCAGCGACTAACGCCCTCTCGTCGGGTGTCTTAAAAGAATATATGTTAAATTGTTCAAGACATTGAACTATAAGCTATGGCGTAGAGAAGATATAAAGACTTGGGTCTGAGGAAGACAAAGATTGACTAAAATAGACAAGATCACAATTTGAACGATGCCTTTAAATGCTACGAGCGACGAAACTGTTGGTCATGAGAAGGATCACTGGGAAGGTAAGATTACACTCCACTCCTTTTACCAGTTGCATGACTAATTAGACACACGAATATAGACCTACGAGAGAACAATGTCCCGCGATTCTTATTCCGAATGTTCCATTGGCAAAGCAGCGGCGGCCCGAGGCTAGCAATCAACAACGCAACCGAGATCGTACCTCGAGGCTTGATGAACGGCAATAAAGGATCTAGTGTCTATGGTAAGACCGAGAAAGAAATGTACAGCATGGTGAAAGACCATTTTGATGGCAATTCAGAACTTCTTACAGAGTTTAGCTCTTGGGCAGCATCTCTCCATGCGGTTCTCTGCTTCGCCCGAGACATACGAGCCGACTGGAATCCTCATGTCGCTGTTATAGATCGCACGAGATTAGAAGGCGAGGTTCTCGTCTGGTGGGTGCCAGATCTTCTCGGTGCTAAGCAAGGTGACATCAAGTATCTGGCGCATGGATGTATACGGGGTCGTGGTTATACCGCAGTGCCTTTTGAGCAGCTCGTCACCAGTGGGCTTTATGACTTGTTCCCCGAGCTTGAAGCTTGGAAGAAGAATCGTACGAAGGGCATGACCTTTGGCCGTAAGCTACGGAAAAGGATGTTTGACCGCGCACCACCAGTTGTTATCTCGACCGAAGACATTGCGACTGCTAAGAAAATAGACATCTTATTTGGAGAGCTTGCTTTGCCAGTCATGGCCGCGCTGCTTTGTCTACGCCCGCGGGAAGCTACTGGATTCAAAGAGACGGCAGTTCGGGTGATTGAATCACTAGGTACTAGACAAGTAGAATTCGAGCTTGCGACAGGCTTTTGGGCGCATCCGGGAGCGACTTACACACGCAAAACGAGATACCGTGATACTGGCAGGTGGTATCCAGATATCGAACAGTGGATTAAATTGTTCCGTGCGATCAACAGCCATGACTTTCGCCGAGACGACACAAGAAAGCGGAAGAGGGCTGAATCCGACACGGAATACGAGCCTGATACTGAGGATTACACCAATCGGTTTCGGAGCTATTATAATACGCGAAAAGGTCCACGGCTAGATTACACTAGAGTAATGCCGGCGAGATTAGGGAAGGCAGAAGATTTTGTCCAGTTTGTTTCCGCGGGGTCAGATGAAGGAGAAGAGGATGAGGTGTTCGACAAGGAGGGAGAAGAGGCGTCAGGTAAGGACACGGACGAAGTGTTGAACTCAAAACAGGACAAGGACATGAACAAAGAGGAGCAGCATACGGCGATGCAACGCGAGTTTATGATGAGATGGTTGAAGACGTGGTCTGGGTACGTAAAAGCATGTAAACAGGTCCTTTGAGATAGAGAAAGAGGATAGGAGGTCGAGAGGATATGAACGAAGAGTAACCGAATCCTAGCAAACTGGACTTCGCATTGGCATAAACCTCTAATTATCATCTTTGAAGAGACTTAGTCGACACGTGCGGCATTCAGGCCAATACTTGGGTTGCGTCTACACACGTGAGTGATAGCCACGGAATATTGAAGTTGTAGCAGTAGATCAAGGTTCTTTATACTGATTGACGCTAGGCTACATCCTTGCGATGTACATAACATACAAAATGAGTCGTAACCATAAAGAAGTGCCGCAATTATTGCTGGACGTGAACTGACATTCTACTGGGCATTAGGGTCAATCGGGCTGGGGTTGATCATCTTGCCATACTCCTGCAGGGACTTGTTCATAATCGTTTGGAAAACTTTTTCGAGCTTAGGCTTGCTGGCTAGGTACTTGTTGACGTTGAGGTCGCAGTCCACAACGACGTATCGCATGTTGAACGTGTTCTCCGAGTGATCGGTCTTTTTGGTAGCCCATCGCCAGGTACTGGCGTCGATGTGCATGTATACGATTCGTGAGCGTGGCTGAAACACCCAGATTGGGTTGCTCTCGTCACCGGAAATGTTAAGACGCACGACTTGGCTGATGCGGATGGTCTGATCAACGGTGTTGCTGGTGCGACCCGTCTCAACGCTGACTGTGCCAAGCGACTTAACAAAGTTTGTCAGCATACCGTCGAGCTGGAGAAGGGCCGGCTTGGTTAGGCTGAAGCCCTTAAAGAGCTCACCCAAGAACTCTAGATGGACGTCCGTCTTGGTCATCTTCTTGGAGAAGGTCGTCTGCGTGCCGGAGGAGAAGTTGAAGAACCCCGCAAGTGGGCCGACCATGACATTGTACGCCGAGTTGGCCATGTCAGCAAAGGCTTGCGCCGCCTCGTCTGCCACTGTGATGTTGTAAGGTTCGGGGTGGCCACGCTTAGTCCGGGCGTTGGCATTCCAGATTGCCGTGTAGAGCGACACAATTGAAGACATCTCGACAAGGTGGTTGTAGTTCTGGCCAGCACTGGGCTCATCGTAAGGCGGCATGACGCCGACATTTTGAGGCATCGGTACTTTGCCATTGGCGACTTCGGTCGACGGACCATTGGCAGCATCAGTGAGCGCAGCGACAACGTCTGCTATTGTAGGATCGGCAGCAGCTGTGACTGGGCCGTTCCCAATCAGCTGCTCGAGAGCACTGTTTTTCTGGGTAATGTCTGAGGCAACTGTCAGGAGCTCGCCGATTGGCTGATACTGCTCGTGGAGCTCCTGGGCATTCGTAGTGTCGATAGAGCCCATGATGAGATGGATATGGATTGGAGATTATGTATGAGATTGTGTGGGTACTCTTGAGGGAAATCGAATGAGAAAGTATGGCTTAGAGCTTCTGATGAGACCATGGGACGAAGGGGCGCTCCGTTATTTATTCGAAGCTTTGCTATGGGAATTGTCAGACGAGTAACGATTCTCTGCTGAGCGACCCCTCTCACTGCTCATTCAGGACAAGTGTTCAGGATCATTTGAAAGCACGATTGGAAGTCAACACAGCTTTCAGCCAGCAAAAGTTGTCAGCCAGCCTCCTGTCCACCGCTTTAGAACCTGTCAGCTCCGTCAAGCCCCATGAACATCATTCGGTGCAATTGAGACACTACCTCCCGATCAAGTTGATTCTGGACTGCAGAAGTCTTCCCTCCGCATACCGTATATTCTAAATGGCAAAGCCGAATCAGCAGGGGCGTCTTCGACCGTGCGGAGAATGACTGCAAGCCACATCACCTTCCAGGACTGCAGGGTTCGCTTGTACACTCAGTAGCTGAACAGATGTGTCCTTGTGGGCACGGCATACAGCATGTCTCAGTTACGCCTAAGCATCAATGAACCCTGCATTAGCGTTCTGCAGGCCTTCGTAGCTCTCAAACCTTGACAGCACACTTCAAACTTCGGGGCGAATGACTATAGAGACCACCAGTGCATACTGAAGCGAAATCATGCTACTCGCCACACTTGTTTGGACCAGCGCCTCAGCGTCTTCTCTGCGAAGATGCAGCAAACTATTGTTTACACTAGTGCAATACCCGTTTGGAAGCAGACCAGCACGTACAGCTAGCCACTTGTTAGGCTCAACTCGCGTCGCCCGTAGACAGAAGCTCGCAAAATGACATACCTTCGAATGAGCGAGCGATGCGTGTTCTATAACAGCGAAGCCTAGACTCATGCCTGAGCAAGTTGGGGACAGCTGAGGTGCTGTAGATTCAAGCGGATGGTGGCTGCGCGTCTCAGCTACAATCTAGCTCTAAGAAGATTTCCTAGCTGTTTACGGAATAGACAATCCGGATTACGCAAGCGGGAAGCCCATCGAAGACAGTGGCACCCAGGGCGATATTCCGGAAATCGTCATCATCAGATCCAGGAAAAGCCACTCACTCAGCTCCGAGTCACGCAGATGTGAAGGGTTTGAGCTCAAACCGTCGTCACATATCACTGTCATTAGAAGTCGACTTCTTTCACACCCCGCAATGCACAAATGGACACTCTCGAAGAATTCGGTCAGCCAAGTATTCGCGATTTCAATGCTGGTGTAATCCAGAGTGAAAGAGCCAATCGTATCAAGCCGTAAGATAATACAGGCAAGCGAAGACTTACACTTTCTTCACGATCTCATCTGTAGGCAGTTTGCGTTGCAAAACATCGTCTCGTATAAAATTTGCATTATGAGTCGTTATCAGAAGAGATCGATTCATGAGTTCGAAGGTCATATTCAGGCGGTGGCTCATTGCTGTTGACTATCAGACAAGTTTGAACGTTGATATATCTATCATTCCTCGTGAGCCGCAAAGATGTTACAGGTTTCTTGTCCGTATCCGAGAAGACCGCCATCCTCGACAATCTTCAGTAGCTCGGCGTCCTTGTCCACCATCAACTTCAAAGCTTGCTCGAACTTGGGCTTTGCCGCAATATAATCGTTTTGATTGAGACGCAGCTCAAGTGAGGTGGCTGTCATCTTGAAGGGGACCTTTTCGTTCCGTCGACGAAGGTCCAGCTTGGATGGCTTATCGAGAGCGTGCGCCCAGTCCTGTGCGCGTACGCTGATGCTAACAAGACGCGTCATCGGATCGCAAATGACCACGGTGCCATCGCCTGTCACGTCGGTTGTCTTGACGTAGTGGATCAAGACTGCAAATTTGAGCTGCTGGTCGCTCCCATCGGCCGACTCGGTCTTGTCAGCCCTGAACGGACGAAGGGTAGAAGTGAATCTTGTCAAGGTATCATCGAGGTCCTTCATGTGGTCCTTCCCTATGGCGCGTAGCCCACCGAAGATGCGTGGCAGGATAAAGTCGTGCAGCTCCGGACGCTTGAGCAACTGCTCCTCAGTCTGTGTGGAGCTACTGACTTGCTGGTACATGCTGGCCAGAGGACCGCTAGTGATAGCTTTCACAACGGCGTCCGCCTCTTCGTTGATCACAGTGACGAAGTGAGCTGGATCACGGATAGAGTCTGAGTGTCCACCCTGGTCTCTCGCTTTGCGAGCCGTGATAATGTTCATGGCAGAGAACATACGCACGAGAGACGAAGCACCAAGGAGACTGTCAAAGCTCTGACGGACGTCGTCGTCCTGCTTGGCCGATGGCTTGAAGCCAAAGAAAAAGGCCACTGGGGGTCGGCCCGCTTTTGCGACCTCACCGCAGCTCGTGACAGCGTCTTTGAGTTGGAGAGCAAGATCGTCCATCGCGTCGAGCTCTTTGAGAGGACTGTGCTCCGTATCTCGTTAGTACACGACGAGGAATACGAAATTCCGCCCTTATATGAGGACCATATACTTACCCTTGTCCAGCAGAAGTCGGAGCTCGCTTTTGATCATCAGGCGTTTGCCTTTGGTGTATGTGTCAGCACGTTTACGGAGTACAAACTTGTCTTGAACTTACTCTTCTCGTGATGTCTGGCTGATAGAGTCTTCAGGCGCTTGCCTATCGTGTGTGGTCTGTTCATTTGCCATTGTGGTTGTTAATCTCCAAGTGAAGGTTGATAGTTTGAGGCAAAGCAAATGTGCAATGTTGTTTAACAGAGGATCTGAGTGGCAGAAGCTTCGTTGTCCAAGAGATTAGAAAGTAGGTAGAGCTGTTTAACCATAGCATATGTTTGTTGACAGGAAAAGACACCTGATCAGTCTCACACATTTAGAGACAGTGGGTCTTGAGGCACATTGAGTCTTCAGCAAATCATCCTAATCCTTCCGACCCCTGTAGGCACCTTTGCCTTTCAATTGTGTTTCTAGGCCATCGTGTGGCTGGCTCAACGCCATGTCAGAGCAAGCACTACGTAAAGGCGAATCCAAGCGATAGCCAATGGCTGCCGCCGCGGGTCCAGTCGTCTTTGCTCCGTCTGATGACCAGGATGATGGTTGGTGCAAGAGACAAAGCCTGCCAGTTGTCCCTACCCACCGCTTGTGAGGTCGTTATCGGAGCGTGAGTCTATCACTGGGTCATCAATGAGTGCTCTACAAAAGCGACACTTCTAGTAATCTGGATAAGTTCGTGGCTGGCTGCGATAACATCTGACATCCCTAGAAAGAGTAGCTGGGCAAAGCTGAAGCGCTTTGCATGTATGTCTCATCACAGTCCGTGTGTCTTAGAGCCGGCGATTTTGAATAACATCCATCGGAGTTGAAGATATGCAAGCACCCCGCACGTTCAGCCTCTTTGTTCCCCCGCATGCAGCAGCGCTAACCAGGCGCTAAACCGGCCGAGGGAAAGCGTCGACCAGTATGGGATCGCCTGACGCCGTTTCATGCAGGAGTCGATAGTCTAATCACAATCACAATGTGGCTTGATCCAGGTTTTAGTAAACTGTACAAAGACATTTCGAGGTTGCTGCTGCTGCGCGAAATGCCGGATTGGGACGCATCGTGGAAGATGAGAGAAGAGTAGCATTCAGCTCACTCCCTTGACGAATGCTCTCGGTCCGTAGGCGACAATGGCATGAGTGATCTGGTCGTGGCTAGCTGAGAATTCGCGTCGTATTCTTAGTTAGTGGCGCTGTTCGTAGAGGCGTTAGCTCTCAGATATCTTACACGGCTGAGGAAGAGTGCGACACACAGTGCTTGCCACTTTGGTCACAAGTATACTCCGCCAACGTCCTCCAAGTACCCTGATAGAATCAGTATATAACCTGTAGTAGACTTGACAGACACTCGACCACTATTCACTCTTACAAGTCAAATACAATCAAGACAACTTCCTTCTTTCTCAAAGCTATTGCAAGTGCAGAGTTTACGACAAATACTTCGTCTCCATCATTTCCAGAAAGCAACAATGGCTGAGCCACTTACCGTCGATTCTGTAGCCGCTATTCAGGCAATGATCCAGGAGCTACACATTCGAGCCGAAGGCGGAAATTCTATCGACGAAGAGACCCTTGCCCTTCGAATGCTTGCTGTCACCAGTGCTGAGCATGATTATGATCTCTCGCAGGTCAGGCGTCTTGATGACGGGCAGGCCCCTGGCCCAGTCACCGCCAGTGCCGACGGAGATGACAAGTTCAATCAGCTCGCAGAGCTCATGATGGGCAACACCAAGACCCCAGACCAGCAACTTGCGGAGGGCAAGGTCCCCACGACTAGCCCCGTTGTCGTCATGGACCCTTACTCCAAGGAAAATGCTGGATCCAACTTTGCCACCCTCAAAGACGCCCATTCCATGATCCAGCTATATTCGAATCTCATGCAAGTCCAGCAGAAGCCTACGGGATTCAACATCACATCCGAAGCAGCGTCTGGGTTCGCCTTTCAAGCTAGGCAAGCCTACAATGCTATGATGGGTCCTCTTGCGGGCTACTACAATTTCTCCCTTGGCTCTGTACAGAAATATAGCAACCAGCTCGAGCGCAACCAGATTCATGACGACTTTCTTGGCAAGGTCTTTGACGGATTTGGGTTCGACAAGGCCACTCTAGCTGCTCTGGACACCAAGCTGACGACTTTCGTCTCTGCTATCAAGGGCATCAATCCTGGCGGCACACAGCCGTCCACCTGGGACTTTTCCCAGATGCTTGGCCTGTGTCCCAAGCTCAACATTACAGGCGATGACTCCGACCCCGAATGGGTATTCAACCCCACCACGTTCCTCTTGTATATGCAGGTCGACGCCAAGACATTCCGCGAGAGCGTTAGCAAGAACAACTCGGTCGACAAGGTCAATTTCAATTTCCAGCTGACCGTGACCAAGTGCGAGCTCAACATCCGCCGTTTCGAAGCTGACCGGCTCAAGTTTGACAAGATGTTCAAACTGGTCACCAACCACAACCTCAGCGCCTACAGTGACCTGCTGAATCAGCAAATCGAGCAGAAGAACGATCTCGCCAACCCGAAGTAGTAAACATGTTGTTAAGGACGCAGTATGCTTTGCATGTATGTAGGCAGTCAGTACCTAGAACGAAATACATCTTCGTTGTTTGATACGACTGTACGTGAAGTTTCCGTGGTCAGTGACACTTCGCCAATGTGTGCTAATATTTTGGTGCTCGCCAGAGTACATAAGTTTGTTCTAGTAGCGTAATCGTTTGCAGACAAGAACTAACTAATTTGTGCCTTATACAACACGTTGCTTGGCTTAGTGTAACTTAAAGCTAGTCGTGAATCCTTTCCGTATTACCTACGAGCAACAGTGAGCCTACAGTCTACTAATTGAGGTTCGGACAAGCTATCTAAATTTACACTCTCTAGGATTTACTCAGTGCTGAACTTTAGGTTATAACAAAGTTTAAGAATGTCGTTTAGGAAACGTAACAATGCAGCTAGATTATAGAGAACAACCCGCTAACGGGGTACAGATGTAAGCTTGATGATTATGGCTGGAGGTGCAATGAGATAGTAGTGCCGAGTGATAGCCACACGCTAACAAGCCGACTCCAGAAACAGACTAGCACGGCAAGAATGGAGTTCTCAGCCAGAGCTGAACAAAAGCCTCTCGAGAATGCAAGGTTTGGCGCTAATGCCGGCCTTAGCCACAAAGAAGGATCTGGACTCCACAGCGGCCCGCCCCGGTAGTTACCCTCAGAAGTCATTGGCATCGAGATGCTAGGAGCTGAGCGGCAGAGATCCCTTCATACATCTTTTCAGCCTTTCCGAAAAGCCGCGATGACTGGTTACTAGATGCTGCCTGCTCTGGAGCATGATTGCACAGCTAAGACAATCACCGTCGCCACGTGCCACCATGCTCTCTCGACGGTACGATGCGGGGTAGCATCTATATTCTTAGGCTCGAGGATTGTGGCTTGCTGATAGCTACCTGCATAGCTCTAGTCAACTCCATGAAAGCTGAACACGCAAGAATGTGTTTCGAGGAACCCGAGACTTTACTAGACTGGCGACTCTGATTGTATGGTCGCATGACTTTTGCCGAAGTATGGCAGTGCATTGAGCTGAAACAGCTCACCACTATCATGCATGCTGCCAAGTGTGTTCCGCACTATCGTTGTGTGCCCTTATGCTCCAGCCTGTGCTCTGCCTTCTCAGCACTCTCAAACATACGGGGGATCTCCGCTGTCCCGTGCTGAGGGCGGCCGATGCATTGGAAACAATACCCCTCGGCAGTGAGGTTCAGACATCAGTCTAGTGACGGGTTAGAATGGTTCCCTTAAATGTGTGCTTGAGGCCAGAATTCTATAGCTCGGCGTTGTGGCTGCAATCATCAAGCTGAAAAGGATGCGGAAGGTATGAGCTAGACGATCAAGCTGGTAGGGCTGGTCTCATGGACACCAGCCGCGTAATGCTTTGCTCGAAAGTTGCGAGTTGAGTGCCACACGTTAAGCGTTGCGAATCGTCTGTTATATTCAAAAGTCTCATTGGGCTCTGGCAATTTATACGAGTCTAAACACAATTTTATAAAGAGCTCGAACTCCTGATTACGTCTATTTACCTTCACCTCATCATAATCTGTTCTCTTAAACCAACTTCATGTCGGACAAGATTATAATCAACGGAAAGTCGGTCGCAGTTGACGACCAGAAACTCGATGCCTCCGAGTCCGGTTACATTCTCATTCGGACAACCGGCGAACCACTGAACAGGGCGCAGAAGCTGGAGCTTGCGACCTTGGGTGTCAAGCTTCAAGAATTCGTTGGCCAGAACGGTCAACAGCTCTACCTCTGCGGCTTCGAAAATGACTCGCTCGAGAGAGTTCGCAAGCTGAGCTACATTGACTATGCCAATGT
Source organism: Alternaria alternata (assembly GCF_001642055.1). NCBI lineage: Eukaryota > Fungi > Ascomycota > Dothideomycetes > Pleosporales > Pleosporaceae > Alternaria > Alternaria alternata. The sequence continues at coordinate 727,791 of NW_017306210.1, forward strand.
CTACTCTCAAGACTTTGTCATTCCCGATGTGCTGCAATCAGCGCCTATGAGCATGCTTACTTCGGCCCACGCGGGCCAGGGGGCTTCTGAGCAAGTCGAGGTAGACGTGCTGCTACATCACGACATCAGTACAGTAACTCCAGAGCTTCTGGAGAAGATTGCGGAGATTGCTCAGGTCGATCCGTCTGCGACTACCGTCTCTGAAGACCAGGCATCACCTATCATGGTTCGCATCAAGGCTGGCGCTGCGGCACTTGAACAGCTCGCTGAGCTCGACGAAGTACGGGTGGTGCATCCAGTGCTAGAGAGAGCGCTGTTCAACAATGTTGCGCGGCGTGTCTTGGGGTTTGAAGAGATACAGGAGCGTGTCGCAGCCAACTACAACTACCCACGACCGGATGACGGCACCTCTCTAAGGGATATGGTTGGAGATGAGATAGCTGATGCTATGGATAAGGCCGAGGTCAAGGACTCCAGTCTTCGTACCAAAGAGAAGGAACCAATGCTATATGATGGCAGCGGCCAAACCATCTGTGTCTGTGACACAGGCTTCGACATGGGCAGCACCACGGACGTGCACGACGCATTCCTTGAGAGAGTCAAGGGGCTATACTCTTGGGGTAGACCGGGAAACAACGAGACTAATGATCCAGACGGACACGGGACACATGTGTGTGGCTCCGTCCTGGGCTCCGGGCAGCACTCATCCGAAGGCACTGTCCACGGTGCTGCGCCGGCAGCCACACTGCTTGTTCAGTCTATGTTTGTTCGCTTTAACTACGCCACAAGTTCAATCCTGGGTGGCTATCCTCAAGATCTTGGGCAGCTTTTTCAACAGGCTTACGATGCCGGCGCTCGCGTTCACAGCAATTCCTGGGGTACCCCTATGCTACCCTCTACACGGATTCAGCGACCGTACGACACGGCTGCAGCCAGCATTGACAAGTTCGTCTGGGACCACCAGAGCATGACAATTGTGTTTGCAGCTGGCAATGAAGGCCAGGACACCGACCTCAACGGCACTGTCAACGAGCGCTCCCTAGGCGCTGAGGCCTCTGCCAAGAACTGCATTACTATAGGTGCCTGCGAGTCTTATCGTCCAGACCTGACCGTAGCGAAAAGCAACGCTCCTTACTCCTATGGCACATTCTGGCCCGACAGATACGCCAAAAACCCACTTAGAGACGATCACCTGGCCGACAATCCGGAGGGCGTAGCAGCTTTCAGTTCACGCGGTCCGACTGCTGAGAACAGGCTAAAGCCAGACCTCATAGCGTGCGGAACTGCTATTCTGTCAGCCAAGTCGCGCTGCAAGAAGTACCTGACCTCAGTCGATAAGACGGGTATCTCTGGCGACGCACGGTACATGTATCTCTCCGGTACCAGCATGGCGACACCACTTGTCTCTGGATGCTGTGCCGTGGTGCGCCAGGCCCTGTACAATGCTGGCTACGAAGATGTGCAGGAAGTGATCAACCCGCTAGACAAAGCAGTTACTGAGCTTTTCTCAGAACAATTGGGTCCGTATGTGCCAACGATCAAGAACAACCCTACCGCCTCGCTTATCAAAGCGCTACTAATCAACGGTGCTGTGCCCATTCGTGGCCAGTACATGCCAGAGTACCTGCCGAAAGAGCTTCCCGAGGGGTTACCCAATCCACATTCCGGGTTTGGCAGGGTAAATATTGCTGCAACGCTCGCAAACATCAAGCAGACCGACTATTCAGGATGGACATGTGACACTATCGACGAAGAGAAGGGAAAGGCCTTCCTTACTCTGGTGAGCGTCCCGCTGCCGCAGGACGTCGCGGAGGGAGACCACCACAAGCCTGAGGCTTGGGGTTTCAAGACACTGAAGGTAACCATGGCCTACGCTGATCTCCCTGGCGCTGCACTTGCGAATGACTTGAACCTTGTCGTCGTCAGTGTCCTCCAGAACAAGGAGCGTCATGGTAATCAAGGCCCAGGCAAGGAGTTCGCCAAGGCCAGCAAGGAAGGTTTCGACCGCGACAACAATGTCGAGCAGGTCGTCTGGCCAGATCTCCAAGGAGGTGACCAAATTTGCATTCTTGTTAAGCCCTACCGTCTGATGAGCGAAAAGGTTCCATTTGCGCTTGTCTGGAAGTTTACCTAAGCTACTAGCAAACGAAGAGTCGCACACGATATGCGATATCTTTGTGGCTTCGCCAGTCATGGTATTATGATTAGAGTAACAATGTATCCGATCATTAAGAACACCTTTGGGGCTTCTTTATATGTTGGATATGTATTGGGTTGCATCGATATCGTTCAAACAGGGTTTACATCCACGGTCACAGAATCGCTAAAGCTAGTGGTGAGATGGACGATGAGGAAATAAATCATTCTCTTCGGCGGGGTATCATGGCACAGAGAACGATTGAAGAGACGCTGGATGATAATGCACCATTGAACATGCGGTTCAGCCAGCCACCTCGCTACGCGAGTGATTTGAGTGCCGATAGTAGCAGACGCTTAGTCTTGCAGTGACACTAATGTACGATATTCTCAGCTGAAACCGCGTCACTGGTGGTCTGACCTTTCTTAACAGGCTGACCAACCCTGTTGTCTAACGGCAGTCAGTATGGTGTCCAGCCATAGCATTATCTTTGTGACAGCCACGTAGTGCTAGCGTAAAAACAAAACGCCTTTCTCGCATGTGAATCAGCACACATCAGAACCTCTTGCGATCTTGAACCTTGGTTCAAGAACCCGCGATCCCATCAGCATCTGCTTCTTTGTCTGCTTTCTGGTCATCTTCGAGTAGTCGGCTCTCAGCAACACTATTCCTTGTGTCATCACAATCACAGACCGGATGTCTATCACCGGCCCTCTGACCAGGGCACCTAACTTTCTGTTTCTTCTCGACACGGAACGCGTCTTGGAAACGACACAACAAGATGGAGACGCTAACACAGATGACGTAGACGAGTCTAAACGAGTCGTCACTGGATTTGGGTTTCTCGGTCCCATCGGCGACCTTGTCACAGGTGCTGTGACCGACGCAGTTAAGGCGGCTGTCGGCATCAATCCAGTCGCCGCAGGCGTTGACATTAACCAGATCAACCAGATCATCAAAATGGCTCAGAGTGCAGGGCTTTCCGCAGCCCGGGTAATCACCCCCGAGCAGGCAGCCATGCTGGGCATCAACTCAAGCCAGTTCTACAGCATCATCGGCGGGGCTGTAGGCATGACAGCACAGCCCGTCCAGCAGACCGTCGCCCAGGCGGTCAAGATCAACAAAGACTTCCCTAGCTTGTGGTTCGTCAACTTTCCTAAGCATATGAAGTCTCAGGACGTGGATTTAGTGCATCGCTCTCGGCAGAATATGACCGACTTCAGGTCCTGGTCAAGTCAAAAGTGGTGGGAGGAAGTCGCGCGTCGCGGTGGCGTGGCTCAAGACATGTTCCAGCGAGCAAGGCAGAGCAAACTGTTTGCGAAGGTTGCCTGCGAGGACATGTGTAAAATGTCATGGTACGAGGCTCTCAGGTTCCTGATCTCGGTGACACATGACAAGACTAACATCTTTTCATCATAAAGGCTGCGCACGACGAAGCCACCCATCAATATGAATCGCAGCATCCGATGTATGGCTAGAATGCTTCATCAGAATATCGTTTCGCAGGTGATGAGCGACTGGGAGAGCGTTGATCGCGATATAGTGGATGCCGTAGAGCCACTTCTCCAGGATATTGTCCGCTCAGCACGGGCAGGCGCTATTCCACAAGACACTGGCGAGCTGAAGGTGGTGATCCTCGAGAAATATGAGTGGAACGCAAACGCTCGAAGCGTCACATCTTGTAAGTGCCTATTGCAAATTCCAGATTCTGTCTCGACGGCGCCACCCTGCCATTGCTCAGCAACGTTCCTGCTGTTTGGAAGGTTCACTAATTTCTCGTGTTCATTACATATAGACATACGTCTCATCTCATTTGAGCTTAGCGAGGCCTTTTACAAAGTCATCAGCAACAAGGGTGATCCGACGAGCTATGTCAGCGTAGACCTTGCGCTGCTTCAGTATGAGGCAGTGTTCGAAAGCTCTCTCTGGAACCAGTTTGCTTCAACTCTCGAGAAAGACCAGAAAGATCCTTTCCAAGATTTCATTAACCTGCAAACAATCAACGTCACATAGTGTGATACAACACAGTACAACTGGGCCAGGCATCAATTTTAAATAGGCAATAGAATACATTTTGTTCGAAAACCTGCCCTTCTAGCCTTCCCCAGGGACTCCGTGTTATAGTAGGTCTAGCGTGCTGCTTCCGGTCCACTAGCGTCCTGCATCGCTTCCATCGCCTTTTGTAACACTCTCTTCGTATCTTCGTCTACTGCGGTTCTCTGTACCTCCTCCATTCGTTCGACCCATAGCTTCCATCTCTCTTCGTTAAAGCCATTCCATTCTTTGCCAACAACATCGCTACCCTGCTCAGCGCCACGACCACCAAATGTCCTTCCCTCCTTACAAAAGGCGTACAGAACTTTACCCGCATATATGAACCATGCCGCAGCTGCTTTACAACCTTTGTCTCCGCTTTTACTGTAGACCTGGCTCGGTATAGAGTCCTCCAACACGGAGCGCAGCGTCCAGATCGCGTACATAGAAAGATCTACTAGATTGGCTGCTGTCAGACGAGCCGCAAAAGCGTTAATGTTGAATGGTTCTGCGTGTCGCTCTAGCGAGAAATTAGTAAACTGACGTTTGCTTCATGCTTTCACAACGCATAACACTGATAAGGTAGGGTCAAATACCATCATCCCAACTCTCTCGAATGGCGGGTCCAAGCAACGGAAGTTGCTTCCAAGTAGCTTGATTGCCCCAGATTTCGAACGTAGCCGGTTCTTCTAGGTTGGCCACGGCTGTAAGGACCTCGATCACCCTGTCGAGCTCATGAGCTGGCGTTTGAGATGCGTATTCGACAACTTGGTTCCAGATATCCCACAAAGCAGCCTCACCAGCCTCTGAATCACCAGCAGCAAACGCCGATCCAGCAGGTGCTACAAGAAAAGATGCAGCAGAAGAGACCGGCATAGAATCATCCATAGCTCGCAAGATGGTTGGAGAGGGACGCGGTAAACTTCGAACACCCCCTCCGCGACCACCTCCACGACCACCTCGTCCTCGCATTGAGAGGCTCATGTCTGACGCGGCGCGCTGGAAGGAACAGATGGTTTACTCTGCAGGTAACCTTAAGCGAGACATCCAAATCATCTGTTCGTGGGAGGATTGAGACTGTACCTGGAAAGTTTCGGGTCTGATGTGAAGTTCGTGGCCACCTTTTATTTACTGCCCTCGTATTAGCAATGGGTTGATTGGAATCGGCGAACTTTATATTCGAGATAGCAAAGCGGGAGGTGACGTACACCGGTCACGACCTTGCGCCCTTGCTCGGATGTGTGTGGCTGCTGAATCCTAGCTAGTGTCCAATTAGCGCCTTCGCATGAAGGATGTCGGACTCGTTTAATGAGACACGTGCTGTTCTGACTAATCAATAGTCGACCAACCTCTCACACTTGGCAGGCTAAGAAATACGCATGAAGTTCCAAGACTTTGAGTTCAGAGTTGTCGTTGCCAAGCGCCGTATGTCGGGCCTAAAATATAATCATTTCTCAATTTACGAGCCATAACAGCGCGGCGAGACAGTGCATGTCGTATGGCTTGAATGCACCCCAGAGTACATGATTATTGAAGACAAGGATCGCCAGAACACTCTATCTTTCTATCTAACAAATCATTTCGAGATGCGGACTTCAAGAAACGGCACTTAATTGTATAGATATAGTACGATTGAGCATCTATCCTAATCTGAACAAGCCTTGTAGATACTGATCTTGTACGCGTCTTGCCAATCGCTGTGAAACCGCTACCTTATTGTAACCAATACAACCTCGGAATCAAACACATAGAACAAAGGCATTGGGTCGAGAATTGGGAGGGACGCCGTTGTGCGTCATCGCACCAACGAGGTCGCAGTTTCCTGTGGTTTGGTCGTAAGCAGCCACGCAACGGTCTGCTCCCGGTGCACCTGAAGATAAGCCATTAGCAAGTAACACTAGAGAAAAACATCCCGCGACAGCAGTATGAATGTTGCCAATGATACGACAATCAAGCTATGCGATGCGGACAACTTCACTCACCTCCATTGTAGGGCCTGTTCCCACGAACTAGAGGATACTCGTACAAGTCTCCGGTGTATGACCCGAAGTTGAGGCGTTCACCGTTATTGAAAAAATGGGGGTAACCACCCGGGCCCTGTCTGTCGTCATACAGACAGAGTGTCGAACGGCAAGCCTCCAGTTGGGAGTCAGTGTACCTAACCCCGTCACATGTCACAGCACGTTTCTCAAGCACGTGAGATGGGGTGGGCGTTGCAAACGCCGACCCAGCGAGGAGAGAGACAGCCAGTAGAGCCTACAAGATACTGTTAATTTGAAGCTCGAACTAGTGTTTTGTTCTTGAATGTTCATGCCTTGGTAAACATAGCTGGAGGTGTTGACAGGTGACTGCAAGGTTGGTTTTCAAAGATGAGAAGATCTTGATGATGAAGATTGACAAATGAAGATATTTCCATCCTTCATTAAGGACCTGCTCTTTATACAGAGGTGGTACTAAAGCTCCACCACTGTCTAACGATACTAAGCTAGGTTGAGTTTACCAAGGACAATATCTACCGAAGCACGCCTTGGCGTAATGTCCGGCATTTCCGGACCTAAAGAAGTTACGCAATGTTCATAGAACAACTATCATGTAGGGATTACACTAATCACGAAATTGTCAGCGACTACATATTGTCTACGGTTTTGTGCCTCCGTAGCTATGTCTTTTGGTACGAAAGGAGTAAATATAAGGGGCTACGCTTAAGGAGCTATCGCACAAGTACTACAAAGTTGTAGTTGATAAAGAGAAGAACCACAAGTAGTTGGGGTTCTGAAAGCTGTTCAAGAAACGGTGGTCCGGAATATACGTACGCATAATCTGTTTTCTTGAGGGATCTTGGATAGGTAAACAGTGACGTCCTAGCGGCTTGTCAGGTAAGCCCTACGTCGCTTCATTTTGATAATTGTTTTGTAGTCGAGATCTAAGTCGGGAATCGGTCCTACATCGGTCATAGTGGCTGGTGCTTCCATTGTAAGCCCGTACATCAGGACTATATTGCCTTAAATCAATTCATGCTTCCGATACATATAAAGGGAGTCGTCTCTGTCGTCTTCCAAAATCATCACTCACTGTATCGGAACATCTTCGCACTATCATTATCAACACTACCCATCGTCTCAATCAAATCCAGACTTTCTCCGCTTTCTACCTAAACTCACTTCAAGAGTCCCATCACTTCAACGTAAGTCTTCTTCAACAGCAGTGTCCTGCTTTTATCTTACTTTTCTCAGATGGTCCAACTCAACACTCTCCTGCTCACCACCCTTGGCCTTGCCCTTCCCGCAGTAGCGCAGAGGGACTTTTGTGCAGCTATGTCTGGCGAACCTTGGGCTGAGTCAGCAACCGGATTCAGGTTCCAATCGACTAGCGCAGGGACTTGGAACTGGTTCTCCCGCGATCGTGGAACCGATCTGAAGATCTACCAAGATTGCAATGTTGTACAGAACCGACCCAACAGCCAACGAGCTCTTCGAACAGTGTGCATCGCTACGTCCAACAACTACCGGTGCTGGGAAGCTCCTGGTCAGAACGATCCTACTGGAAGTTGCTTCATCCCTGATTGTTCCAACATCCGCAATGTCTGGGGCTGGTATGATTAGATGCTCGTTCTTTTAGGTGCACGATGAGGGGGATAGGACTTTCACAGTTTCTCATGTCTTTTGGTTCGATGAAAAATAGCAATTAGTATTGTTAAGAATAAACTGTTAGGGTTCGACGTCTCGAAACCATCACAAAACTACTTCAGAAAAGAATCTTCCACCCATGGCCTGCTCTTGTGGGTATCAGCCTTGTCACTGATTCCCTATAGATATATGCGCATCCCTAAGATCGCATGTACCTCTTCCCGGCTTAGTTAGCGTTGATAGGAGTGCAGCCGAAGTTGACGACGCCCTAGAATGTTATTGTTAGTGGATATACGTTTGAAGTAGCTTAGGATCTGGCTTACATTTTGCTCCATGTCTCCACAGCAGACGGCAGTCTGTTTGCACATGTTCTTGATGGGAACGGCACCTCCAATGACAGCAACAGTGATATCGCTGCACTGGCCGAGGAGGTTCTTGATTCCGCCGACATCGGGACTGAGGCCATCATGGTTGGTGACCGCCTGGGCCGTCTCATCGTTGCAGCAGTGAGCGGTGCTACCAGCGCCACAGGCATCCGAGCGCTGGAAGACATTGAAGTTGGTGGGAACAGCCGCGATCATAGCGACGAAAGTGAAGAGAGCGAGGATGATAGACTGGATAGACATCTTGAAGTGTTGTTGATGGGTTGTTGATGGGTTGATTGAGGAGACGAAGAAGTATTGTGATTGGAAATGAGTGTAGTTGGAAGTGAGTGTGGTTGGTTGGTAAAGAGTGTGGTGGTTGTTGTTGTAAATGATTGTGATGAGATGTTGGACTTAGGAAGCCGGAGCAGGCGATACTTATACGTGACAGGAGACAGCAACGTTTGAAGCGGACGAACTAGTAACTATTGATCGTGATCGGGAAGTTCGGGTTTCGTGGAGACAGATCAGCAAGACTACTACACCGCAATACAGCACTGACTGATTAGGAAGTTACTCCACTTCACTATCGTATACATCTTTGTTCAGAGCGACGACGGGTAAATCGTAGTGACGTCAGTGACACTTAGTGTAGCACTGACCGTACTTTCGACGTCCTAAATGCTGGTGCATTATGCGATAGACTTTCCAGCCTAGCACACTGTTAAACGCGAAAGCTGAGGTGTCTTTGAGATTTAGGGCTATACAACAGAAGAAGCATAATCTGCGATCACCCAGCTCTTGATTCATTCGCTATATCTAACAGCCAAAAAGGCCGTTGTACGATGGATGGCCAACTGCCGCGAACGGCCATATCGGTTTTGCCGCATCGATTTGTGAAAAGCGGTGTAAAATGATCTTGATTCCCCATCCCGCCGTGATACGTTGGTCGCGCTAAACCACGAATGGGATCAGCGGCTTACGCCTTGGCAATATCATATTGTTGATTCCTAAAAGCAAAACCACTCCAGGCCAGTCAAAGCTATTATTGGGATCAACGCACGCCAATTGGCGGGTACAGCAACCGTGCTGGATTAATAACCCCAGAACATCACAATTGCTCCCGATCTCAACACATCGCAATTTCACCAATATGAATCCAATTCATGAAACAATTGAAGCTACCGGCTTCGTGCGCGCTTTGGTCATGTTCGGGTTTGGGCTATCCTAGCAACATCAAGATACCAAAAAGAAAGACCGCGGAACTAACTATCATAGCTACTGTCACGAGATTTCTTGTTGTGTCCGAAGTCTATTGGACTCCGCATGATCGAGCGCGGAAGTCGACTACCTTCCCGTGGCATATGTCTCTAACTACCTGTCGAGACACCAACAAATGAAATCATATTGATCCTATCTTGCTGAGTGATGGATACGATGGACAGCGAGTCGACCTTTACCTAGTGATACGTCCTCCCTTCCTTTGGCTCTGTGACTGGTTTCGAAGAGAGCGAACAATGTCCGAAACATCGAGATACCAAAAAGAAAGGCTGCGGAACTACCCAAACCCGCTCTACTAGTAGAACCCTCTTTTCTGTTGCTACTAATCCTTCGATCTATCGTTCTGTCTCTTAGTGTTGGCGGAGGCTTATGTGCAGGCTAAGTGGTGCTTTGTTTGGTTCAGCGATACATCTTTCGTTTCTGTGGTATGGTGACATCTTCAGACGAGAGGGAGCAGTGTGGGAAGCCTTTGATCTCCTCGTATCGAGTGACGCCCCATTTGACTTTGGCGAGGTGTACATTGGCTTCTGTGGGCGAGTGGTGGCAGGCGGCGCTTATCACGAGACTACAAGATGCTGCAAGGGGCATCTTCACCGACATTGTCCTCAGTCCAATGAAACCCACAACACAGAGCAATGCAAGTGAAGCGAAGAGCAACACGAAAAGACTCAGTGCGGAGAAACCACATGCCGACTTTCCGCCTGGAAGTATCGTTCCGTAGCGATCGTAGAAGTCTGCTCGCACGAGGAAAAAGCTTTGAGAGAGTAACCAATGCAGTGTTCCGCTGGTGACGATAAGTGGAAGACTCCATCGGTATGGCAGCTGCAGAAAGTACGTGCTTCGCTGGTCTTTAGCTGGTTTCGTGACTCGAAGGCCTTTTCGAGAGGTTGCGAGATGATTCCATTCATCAGCTCCGGCCATTGCTGTGCAGATCATATTAACTGTAAGATAGCCAAAAGACAGCATCAGCTGTGGTACGTTGGCAAGCCAGGCGTTCCATAGAGTAGCGACGGCAGTTCGTCGTTCTGATCCAAGTGATAAGTCGTCATCTGATGCGGTTCCCCAACTCCAAGAGCCGCTCGATCCGTCTGTGTTGGTAGAATACATTGGCGCCAATGCGAGCAGAATAGCGATGATGAGCAACCTAGTTGGTTAGCCATGAAGTGGGTTTTGCACATACTCACTCACAAGATAGTGTACCACACTTTCGCTGCACGGTGAACTGGTGCGAAATATGACTGTGACCGTGGAAGCCAAACGCCTTGAAGACGTAATTCCAAGTCTGCCTTCTCACCCAGGTTAGAAACAGGATGGCTAGGTGGATGACCCAAGGTGATAAGCAGCTCTTCCCGCCCTAGGATGCCAACACCAAGGGTATGAGGATCTGCGCGCTCCAAGAAAGATGCTGCAGCATCTCCTAGAGTGACAAGATATGTCGAGCGATCAGTGATCAAGACATAAGCCATGATGCTCAGCTTGCTTAAATTGCAGAATAGTACGACGAGCAAGAAGTAAAGGCTGACTTGCACTCTGCTGGGGGGACTGCTCCTCTTCTCCGAAGCTGCTTGCACTACACGAGCTGAAACGTCCATTCTATCCAACCCGTTAATTGGCTGAACCTCGTATCTTATCCATACTGACGACTCCATAGTGAGTTTTTGTATGTATGCTTGATTTCCAGATACGTCGAGCGACATATACGTTAACATTGTCCTTTCTATATCCTGGTTCGTAAAGTTTTGCGTAGTGTCGAAGGCCAGGCGGTCGATTCCAAGATATAGATCACCGTGTAATGAGACATATTCGCTGTTGTATACGTCGATCCATCCGCCGTTTGTGAGGTTCCAGTTGTTGCCCCCAGTCCACTTACCGACGTCGGTAGTTGAGTTTACACGATTCCAGTCGTCTGATGTTACGCCCATGACCAAGATTCTGTATTCACTTGACGTGATGACCTTGAAGACCGAAGCGTTATAACTAATAAAATTCAGCGAATGCAGGATCGGGTTATTTGGAAGGCACATACAACAGATGTAAAGGAACTGACGACAGTCCTAGCATGTACCAGAGTGCTGCACGTTTCCGAGGAATAAGCCTCAAGTTCCGGGGGCTGAGAATTCCAACATCGAGCCAATCTCCCCGAGCATGGATAGCGTCAACATCCTGCCTTGTTGGCGAACTCAAAACCTGCATAGTGTAGTTTGACCCAGCGAGTAGCATCGTACTGAGTGCGTTGATCAAGACGTGCAATGCCGTGTTCCATCGTGAGATAGTAACTTCATCGCCAACTTTGAGGCTAGCTATGCCCCCAGCATCGTAGCCTCCTCCAGTGGTGGCTGCTACGATAATCATAGAAATGTTGCAACACAGGACGAAGGAAGACATACAGCAACCAAGCAGTACCCCCATCCGCCAACCGTGGAAACGACTGCCACGGATCCAACGTTGCAGCCGTGTGTCGAGGGCTCCCGACAGCCCTTTTAGTGGACGCGGAAGCGACAGAATCGACGTGCGATTCTTGGGCGCGTCGATGTGAGCAGGCCCTTGCTGTGATTCGTCGGACACGACGCTTTCTGGCTTAAGGAGAGAGCTATGGGAAGCTGTGTTCAAGTCCTCGGAAGCGTAGCTTTCTTGTAAATCGTATAATCGCTCTTCGTTGTGACGCCTTTCATGTAACTTGAGGTTATTCAGATGCGAGAAGGACTGGCCACATCTAGGTGCTTTGCAAGGAAATGGCTTATCACCGGCATGGGCGCGTATATGGATGTCAAGATGCGTCTTCTGGTAGAAGCTCTTGTTGCAGTTGGGCAAAGTGCAACGATGACACTTCCTGGGCCTCTGGACATTCTCCGATGCGTCGTCCTGAGAGATATCCCCTTCGCCGTGTCCGGTAGCATCATTGCCCGTTTGACTGCCCGCATAGTTGATCCCAGGCGGCATGAAGTTTGTAGAATCTGGGTTGTTCACTGGTGACGTCTGTGTGAGGCTGCGTTGCTCGAGCATAGACAGCGGTAAATTATCGCTAAAGCGTTCGTTTCCTACTGCCAACAGCGGCAGCAGGGGTGCTTGCGAAAGGTTTCCAGAATCATCTACCATTAGTGCTTCTGGTATGAGCAAAAAAGGTACTGGGAAAGAAGAAGGATATGCATGGCAACGAGACAGTGAGGATCATGGGCTTATTCTTAACAGATTGCGGCCAGGCTGAAGCTTGTGTAGTGGTGGCTGGCCAAGGAACAGCCCCCAAAATCTGTACACCATATTGCTCGCATTTGATTGGTATCCACTAATGGTTGTATGCAACTCAGCCGGTGTGGCTGGCCCAGTGGGTGTGTCCAGACTGTCGTATGGAATCTGTATGGTGAGTGGAGGGGCAGACACACATGGCGAGCGCCTCTCCGTGATGCGCGCCACTCATAGTGGTTGATGACAATTTGGCGGAATAGAAGTACTTGGAAGTTGAACGCAGCACCGCAGCCTGACACCCGCGCGATGTTGGAAGCGCCCGCCATGTGGTTACACAACAATATCTGATGTATCTGATTGGTGGTTGCATGCAGGAGTATGCATCTGGGCTATGTAAGGCTGAGGCTATGCGGAGATGCTTTTCGAAGCCACTGAATAGGTGTGAAGAGCCCGACAAAACTGCTTTGGACGTCGAATCATGGAAGGAACTTTCTATGCGTGTAAGATACAGGCGCGCCGCAACGAAATCCCTGCGTGAAGCGCACAAAGCACCACTTGGCAGTCATTAATGATTGTTGGGCGGGGTGGAAGAAGCTGGAACTCACGATCATGAGTGGCACGTGAAGCAAAGTTCCGCGGCTCAGGTGTGACCTCATAATGTCAGCACAGCCCTAGTGCATCTCACTCGCCCTTCATCCTTCCACCTATACCAACGCGCACCTCAACCTCGCACATCGCATCGCACGCAGCCGGATATCGCGACACACTCATCACCATGGGCGCACCCAAATACCAGAACGTGCCTCAGCGCGACTCGCTCGACGAGGCCGCGCCGGCGCCCTCGTACTCGCAGGCGCCACCCAGCTATCAGGCAGCCAACGACCCCCAAGAAGCTCTCCTCAGCGGCGTTCCTCGAAGCGAAAACGACAACGTGCCCGATGACTTCAAGTTTGGCGGTGTCGTGGCCGAGGCGACGCTGGACATCCGGATGGCCTTTATCCGCAAGGTGTATGCCATCTTGTAAGTAACGCAGGTCGCGGACAAGTACCGCAGAAGCTAACTACGCGCAGGACCGTCCAGCTCCTCGCAACTGCCGCCGTAAGCGCCCTCTCGATGATGTCGGAGTCGTACAAGAACTTTATCCAAAACACCCCATGGCTTATGTGGGTGTCGTTGATCGGCTCCTTCGTCTTCCTTGGCCTCACCTTCTGGAAGCGCAAGTCGTACCCTACAAACCTCCTGTTCCTCGCCGGCTTCACCGCGATGGAAGCATACTCCATCTCGGTCATTGTGTCCTTTACCGATTCCAAGATTGTGCTGCAGGCGCTCTTCTTCACGCTGGGCATATTCATCGCGCTGAGCTTGTTTGCATGCCAGAGCAAGTACGACTTTACGCACTGGGCACCGTACCTCTTTGGCGCGCTCTGGGTGGTTGTGCTGTTTGGCTTCATGTCCATGTTCTTCCCCAGCAGCAGCACGGTCGATCTAGGGTATGGCGTTGTTTGCGCGCTCATCTTTTCTGGATACATCCTGGTGGACACACAGATGATTATGCGCCACTACCATGTCGAGGAGGAGATTGCGGCGTCCATCTCGCTCTACCTCGACATCATCAACCTGTTCCTCGCCATCCTGAGGATTCTCAACTCGCAGAACCAGAATTAGAGGGAAGCAAGGTAGGTGTTTAGTAGGGGCTGGAGATTCACTTTGGAGAAATTGCTGGGCGTATGGGGTCAAGCGACTGCGCTTGAATAATTTTCAGTCTTTTAGCCGTAGTAATGTAACATGACCACTGCACTTGTCGACTCCATGTTGGTAGGGCTTCTTCCAATAGCTGTGCATGCATATCAGGTCAGGCCATGGCGGGGTATTATGGGGCTGCAGGAGGCGTGGGGGGTATGATTGGTCGGCAAGGTGAAACGCCCGCGACCCTTGATTTTCGGAGCAGGAGCACGAAGCTTGAGGACTTGGCACCGTGATACTTGCAGCAACTTGACGATAACGGCTGCAGGGGCCGCATTGGGAGCAGACGAGGACGGCACAGAGCTTGCAGAGCTTTCTCGTAGGATCGCCACCTCCTTTTCTCCGTCGCAACAGCCTCTCGCTCTGTCCTCGTTGCACCCGGAGGCGCATGCTGCGGTGGAGTTACGCGAGCCCCATTTTTGAAGTGGCCCATATGGTAGCGCGCTCCAGAATCACAGCTACTAACATACTGCGATTGCTGCTAGCTCCCGCGACACCTGTCCAGAAATACAGCGGGAGCAATTGGATACCTGCCAGGCAATCCTTTCACTCAGACACGCAGCAGCCAGGCAAAAAGAGAGGCAACTCGGGTGGCCAGCTCAGGAGATTGTTGATGCGCGCTTGCCCCATCCATCTCTAAACCCTGAATATCTTTGCTTGGGACCACCACACCGCTTCCTCGACAACACAACTCGTCTGCCCGCGCGCAATTTGTTCCCCTGCGCGGCTACTCCTCCCGTACGCTATCAAGGAGCTCCAGTACCCATTCTTTTCCCGCCTTTTACTGCTCAATGGCTGTTGGTTGCTGAGACACGCACCCACCCGATTACGTCGTTCGCTAAGAGGTGATTGTTGAGCGGGCAATTGAACTTGCACCCAGAAACCCACACGCCGCATCAACCCCCGGGACCCTTCGCCGGACTGCAATCACCACCGTCCATATTGCAAAACAGCCGCCATGGCGACAACACAGCACAGCGACGGCGCGCTGCCAAAGACACACTCGCTGCACATGCAAACCCAAAAGGCACCGTCTGCGCCCAAGAGGCGGAAGATGCAGGCGAAGAAGGTCGACGATGAGGGGCTCATGGCCTCGCTGTGCACGCTCATCTGCGACCACCAGATCGGTACGCCGACGCATTGTTCGTCATGGTTGCTCCCGTACTGACTACTGCAGGCATTTCCGTCAACCTCCTCACCCTCCTCTGCCTCACCCACACATTCTTCCCCCGCGCCCGAAGCCGGACCTCCAAGTTCTTCCACATGTCGTACTACAACCCCGACACGGACATGTACGGCTGTGGCACCGACGATCTGCCCTTTGTTCTGCTGTGGACCGTCATATTCACCGGCGTCCGCGTAGCAGTCATGGAATACATGCTCGATCCACTGGCGAGGCTGGGTGGTATCCGCACAAAGAAAGGGCTGGACAGGTTCAAGGAGCAGGCATGGCTCATTGTCTACTACACTGCATCGTGGTCTCTAGGAATGGTATGTCACACTACGACCCAGTTCGCGGAACGGTAATGCTAACAAGCTGACAGTACATCATGTACCACTCGGAGTTTTGGCTGAATCTCCACGCCATATGGGAAGGCTGGCCTTTCCGGGAAGCAGATGGCCTGTTCAAGTGGTACTATCTCGTCCAATGGGGCTTCTGGGTTCAGCAGATTCTCGTCGTCAACATTGAGGAGAAGCGCAAGGACTATGCGCAGATGTTCACACACCATATCTTCACTACCGCGCTCATGTGCCTGTCCTACGGTTACTTCCATATGCGCGTCGGCATCGTCATCCTGACCATCATGGACTTTGTCGACATCATCTTGCCCGTAAGTCATCCACACACCACAAACTCAAGCTGGAAACTAACCAAATAGACCGCCAAACTCCTCAAATACATGGGCTACTCCAACGCCTGCGACTACGCCTTCGGTCTCTTCGTCATCTCCTGGGTCGTCACCCGCCACGTTCTCTACATGATGGTCTGCTGGTCCATCTACGCCTACGCACCCGTCGACATGGCTCCCGGCTGCTACCTCGCCGACTCCACCTCGAAGCAGACCTCGTTCGTCCCTGCGTCTAATGCATCGCAATTCGAAGCATACGGCGGCAACAACCACTGGGGTAATCTCCTCAAAGCATACAGCGACCGCAACGGACCCATTTGTTGGAACCCGCAGATCCGCTACTACTTCCTCGCACTTCTCCTCACTCTACAAGTCTTCTGCTGCATATGGTTTGCGACTATTGCAAAGATCGTGTACAAGGTGCTCAAGGGGAATGCGGCTGAGGATCTGCGCTCCGACGACGAGGGCGAGGATGAAGAAGTTGAGGTCGATCAGACCAAGACGATTTTCAACATGGCGACTACGTGTGGTGAGAGCGGCATGAGCTCAAGCGGTATGACTGTACAGCCAAAGGAAGAGGAAGTCGGCGTTGATGCGCTGACTTTTGCACGTCTGAATGGGGCGAGTCAGCGACGACAGGCGAAGAGGGAGAGTGCAAGGGAGAGCGCGAGGGTGAGTGGGATTAGTATTCCTGGTCATGGGGATCGTAAGGAGCTTTTGGGTAGGATTGGGTGTGATAAGCCTTCTTGAGCTTGTCTCTTTCTGCCTCTGGTGATGCAGGGTTCTTGAGTTTTGCAAGTCGCGAAAAGTTATTCGCGGGGCGTCAGAGGCGTGTGTAGCATACAGTTGCAGGTTTCCAATTTTCTTTTTACTCTTCTTCTTTGGTGGTGTATAGGTTTTTTCCCAAGGAATATGTCACTAGAGGTGTGTAATTCCGATCTGGTTGATGATACATGTATACTATACCCCTACAGATCGAATTTAGAGTATTCATAGCTCATGGGTGTGTTGACAAATGTACTGGTGCTGAAGCGCATGGAGGATACTGTTGAATGACACTGTAAACCGATGTCATGTAATCCCACTCTCAAACCTCGGCTCATACTTAGTGTGAGAATGGGATGGTGGGATGGTGGGGCCGACATAGGTACTAACAACAAACGTGTACCTCGGACGACAATCGACAAACAAAGATTCAACAAGAACACGTGCTGTGAACGGAATCTCTGCGTTGCTTCATGATCCATAGTCGGGACCAGTGTTGTGAACCATACACCTTCACTGCTGCGGTCATAACAATACCTCCACACTGATCGAATACCGACTACGCATACAAACAGCGACCCGCAACCACTCGTTATAAACATTCTCCACCAACAACCAACCACGCCAACATCAACCAAAAAACACCAGCAACAGAAACGCCCATAGCAACTAGACAATGGCGACGCCAGACAAGACTACTACTCTCCCCTCCCCACCTTTCTACACGCACATTCCCAACATCAACAACCTGCGCCTAGCCACGCACTCCCTCACCACAAAATCCGGTGCAACGCTCCGCCCAAACCTCCTCTTCCGCAGCGCTGAAGTGTCGAAAGTCGATGCCGAGGGGTGGACGGCACTGCGCCAGCTAGGTGTTGGGCATGTCTTTGATCTACGGAGTAAACCTGAAGTAGACAAGGGTCATTCGAACAATGACAACAACAACGACGCCATTGCAGACGCAGGAGGAGGTATGCAAAAAGCGGGCGTGCAGAGGACGTGGGTGCCAGTCTTTGAAGAAAGCGATTATAGTCCCGAGCGCCTGGCGGAACGGTATGCAAAGTACATGGATCAAGACGTACGTGGCTTTGTAGAAGCGTATTCTGAGTTTTTGAAGAGCGGGGGGAATGCGTATGGGGTTATACTGCGGTATCTAGCAAATTTATCCGCCGCTGCTGCTCCAGGACAAGGAGAAGGAGAAGGAGTGGGGGCTTTGATACACTGCACAGCGGGCAAAGACCGAACGGGAATGTTTTTTGGTCTCTTGTTCGATTTCCTGGGTGTGCCGCGCGATCAGATTGCGACGGAGTACCATCTTACGCAACAAGGTCTTGCGGGCGTTCGCGAACAAGTCGTGCGCAGGTTGCTTGCTAGTCCCGCTTTTACAAAGTACATGACTGCGCAGGCATCCGGGACGCCCATCTCCCCGGGCGATATCGCAAAAGCATTGCATGACGACGCGGCGAGGGGATCATCAAGTGGTAGCGATGGCGATAAGCAGATTCCACAGGAGATTCTGGACAAGGGGAGGGAGGCGGCGTTGAGGATGGTGAGCGCGAGGAAAGAGAGTATGCTGGGGGCGCTGGAGATGTTGGATAGTCAGTTTGGTGGGGCGGAACGGTATATGAGGGAGGTTTGTGGACTTGGTGATGGAGAGTTGGAAGGGTTGAGGAGGAATCTTCTGGTGGGATATGGACGTGAGGCGTGACTAGGAAATCATGGGAAGTACAAGGCAAGTAGGCTGTGAAAGTGGGTATAGATCGCACAACTGTCATCGATTTAAAAAGGAGGGGTATGGTTAGAATAGGCGTTGCTTAGGACTTGCGATAGATATCACCTGTTCGCCTAATCTCATCTTCAACGTCCTCTCCCCTCCCTGCAGCTTCTAGCTTTCTTACTAGTGGCAATACCTCCTTTCCAAAGCGTTCAAGATCCTCCTCATAATGCAGATGCGCCGTCAGCACCAAGTCCACCCCCAAGCTCTTGAGCAAAAGAATCCGATCTGCAATCTGCTCTTTCGTCCCAATCAACTTGGTCTTGAAGCCGTCATTGTATTGCA
This sequence comes from Alternaria alternata, assembly GCF_001642055.1. Taxonomy (NCBI): domain Eukaryota; kingdom Fungi; phylum Ascomycota; class Dothideomycetes; order Pleosporales; family Pleosporaceae; genus Alternaria; species Alternaria alternata. The sequence continues at coordinate 746,831 of NW_017306210.1, forward strand.
CCAAGTCTTCGAGTTTGCTATCCGCCCACATGCCCTTTTTATTCCCCGTGCTAGCACCAGCTTGTTGCACGGCTTGACGAAAAGCTTCAACAGCTTCCGTATCCGCTTTACCTTGAATCTCCCTCAACACGCGAATAGCTTCCTCTTCCGTTTCGCGGATTATAACGAAGCCATTGACGGCAAATTTCACTTGCCCCTCGCGCCCCACCTTGCGCGCGCGCTCCTTCACATCCGCAATCTGCTCACGGAAACCCTCCAAATCGTTGCCGTTCATGAAATACCAATCGCTCACCTCAGCGCCATTCTTCCTCGCATCGTCGCTATTCCCGCCCTGGAAGATCTCCGGATGCGGTTTCTGAAGCGGCTTAGGCGCCAACTTGTAGTTTCGGAATTGGTAAAAGTCGCCGCCAAAGCTGAACCCTTCCTCGCTGTCTGCAGTCCAGATACCTTTCAATGCGCGGATGAACTCATTGGACCGCCGGTACCGCTCCGCATGCTCGAGCCACCACTGCCCCACAGCCGTGAACTCGCTCTTATTCCAGCCTGAGACAATGTTCACAGCAATACGCCCATTGGTGTAGTTGTCAATACTCGCAATCTGTTTCGCAGCAATAGTAGGGTTCCAGGGCCCGGGAAGTATCGCCGCGATGAGCTTGATACGCTCGGTGCTGTGCAAGAGCGCTTGCGACAGGGACACACTCTCGTGCTGGTTTTCGGCTCCGTACGAGGCGGTGAAACGGATTTGCGTGAGCGCGTACTCGAAGCCGTGGGCTTCGGCGGTCTTGGCATAGCGCACGTTGGAGGCCAGGTCCCAGTTTGTTTTTTGGGGTATCTTGGAGACGACGAGGCCGCCGGAGACGTTGGGGACCCAGTATGCGAATAGGAGACGGTTGGGGTCTTGGTTGAGGTCTAGTTGCTTTGTGGGCGTGTAGCTATCGGATGGTTCCACGGAGTGTCCATTTGTGCCGTTTGTTTTGGTGCTGTCTGTTGCGGTTGGAGAGATAATCAGCCTTGCTCTTCTTGTTATAAAAGTAGTGTTCTGGCAAATTTACCTGTCCTTTGTCTCTTTCGTGCTGACATGTTTGTTCGCAAGAGGCAGTAGAACTCGAGCACGAAAATGGATGGATATACTGGAAAGAAATGTTGAGCTATGATGCCATGCGATGTCAAACTAGAGTACTGTTGCCGGTAAGATGTGCGCACATTAAGCGTGGATTGCGTGCTGTGCAGCCATCCGTGGGATCTGTGGGGTTGACGCAGGTTAGATTATAGCCCTGTAGATCGTGGTTTATTCGCCGAGGATCATACAACTCCAGCATCCCGGGCTTATGGATGATAAGCTGTGACCGGGTAACCCGCAGCAGCCCCAGACGTCCGGCTCCTTCAATTGGCTGTCCAGGATCTTCGGTCGCTCGTCGATGAGACAATCCGAGAGTTCCAAGACGTCATGTGCCGGTGGTTGCAGTAAAACAGCTCTCTAATATCGACCCCACACTATCGTGCAGATAATCCAGCATAGTGCCCTTCAACGAGGATGCGAAATCATGTCGGCGCGATGATGATGCTGAACATTGTCCAGCGCTATCAGTAAGGCCGAAGCACGTAATAAACCATCGCATAGTCGTGATGACTACACATAGACAGTAGAGATGTGCCGCGTCGATACCGGAGTTACATCAAGTATATGCCCATGTCCATTCAATACAAAAGGCTGTGACTTGGAGTCACTCGGCAGCATGAAGATTCCCGTGCACACAGAAAAGCATGCCTGACTTTTCGACCATCGACTTGAACAGCAAAAGCAGCGCTGGCACTACTGATGTCGAGAAGCAGCTCACCCATGAAAGTCCCGCTGTGCCCGTCGCAGCTCCAAAGACACTGGGTGCAGGAGTAAGTAGCGCTGGGTAGATAAAACATTGGTTAGCTGACTTGTCAAGACGGCACTGCCGATTGGGGTATTTGCGACAACCCTGACTACGCTTTCGCTCAGTCTCATGGAATGGCGAGGAGTGACTACGGCCAATGTCTTCGTAGCCAACTTCTTCTTCGCGGCGGCTTTCGGTAAGTCTTCTGTATGGACAGGGTATGTAAGACTTGGCTGACTCCATACTAGGCCTGGTGGTTACTGCACAATGGGAGCTGTCCGTCGGTAACGGCTTCGCGTACACAGTATTTAGTGCTTTTGGCCTGTTCTATGCGGGCTATGGTGCGATCTTAACACCAGCCTTTGGTGTGCAGGCAGCGTATGGAGACAACGTGAAGGAATACAACAACGCTCTTGGGTTCTTCATGATCAGTCAGTCACTCTAGACCAGCGAGGAACAAGAATACCACTAATCATAGCGTAGTGTGGACGGTTTTCGCCTTGGTGTTCCTTGTAGCCTCGTTGCCGACAAACTTGGTATACATCATCATCTTCTTCTGCGTAGAGCTAGGATTCCTCTTAGTCTCGGCGTCTTACTTTGCCGTGGCAGATGGACATCCAGCTGCGTCGATCTCTCTCAAGAAGGGCGGTGGTGCATTCTGCTTCTTGGCTGGACTGACTGGGTGGTACCTGACGTTCGCTCTGTTACTCAAAGACTCTATTGTCGAGTTACCACTTGGCGACACTTCGAGGTTCTTTGCGAAGAGCAGAAAGGCGCAGTGAGCGATAAGCGACACCCTACTTCGTATGGGTATCAGAGGGCACCTCGGCGACGTGCGGTTTGCAGAACACTGTGATGGGTGATAGTAATTCGGGGTTGAGGATGATGCGATTGAGGGGTTAGATGGCGAACGCGGTTCGGGATCAATAGTGAGTTCGGAAGTAAGGCTAGTCTAGTTCGAGCTTAGCACATATGCAAAGACGCGGATGTCCCCACCGTCAGCGTTTGTCGACGCGTCCCACATCCATACTCACGCGTTCACATGTTGCAACGCTACTGCGATCCGCGCTCTACCCCCACGGCATCGCAACGATCTATTGCTGCTGGTGTGCCGGCAGATAGCTCGATTCTCACAATGTCGGCGGCACATCCCTGTCTCAATCCTCCGTTCTGGTGACCACTCACGTTTTGCCCACCTGCTCGACTGCATCCACACAGATAGGTCGCAGATGAGACGATAGCACGCAATAATTTGGGCCTCTCGAATCATTTCGAAGCACTCTTAACGAGTGCCTGCATATAAGGACATGCATCGGAAGGTTGATGATACACGCCACATAATTAGGCTTCATCAACATCTTGAATACGCACACGATGGCTATCACCAACGGAACTAATGGTCCACATGGGAACGCGGAAGATGTGGACTTTAGGGATCCGGCTGTTTACGCCGGGTATGAGAAGCAATGGTCGTCGATTCCGGAAGATGAAGTAGGTTGGCTCCAGCGTGCGCAAGAGGTTGCAGACGTTCTTGCCACTGATGCCGTCGTGCGAGACCAAGAGAACAAATCTCCGCGAGCGGAAGTAGCTCTGCTAAAGTACTCTGGGCTTCTCAAGATCCTTGGTCCAAAGCAGTATGGTGGTGGTGGTCAGCAATGGAGTGTTGCCTACAAAGCAATTCGGAAGGTAGCTGAAACAGATGGGTACGATTGGTCCTCTCCTGTTCGTGTCTGTGTATTGATCATTGTAGTTCAATCGGCATGCTGCTCGGCTACCACCTCCTATGGTCGACCACGGCGAACATTGTCGGCTCACCTGAACAAGCCGACCGCTTCCAGAAGCTTATAACCGAGAACAATTATTTCATCGGAGGCGCTGTGAACCCCAGGGACAGCGACTTATCGATCAAATCGGATGGGGCCAACATTGTGTTCAACGGGTTCAAGTTCTTCAATACTGGCGGTGTTGTCTCTGACCTTACTGTTCTTGAGGGTGTCTATGAAAGCACCGGCAACCATATCTTCGCTTTCGCAAAGACCAATCAACCCGGTATTCAATTCGGACATGATTGGAACAATATCGGTCTCCGCTTGACCGAGTCTGGTAGCGTGAAGATTTCCGATGTGAGCGTGCCTTGGACGGATGCGCTCGGTTGGAACGTAGAGACAAAAGAACCCGATCCGCGCGCGCTGCAGATACCCTTCGCCACGCTGCTACTCCCAACTATCCAGCTTGTCTTCAGCAACTTTTATCTCGGTATCGCGTTAGGCGCACAACAATATGCAGCACGATATACGGTGAAGGGCACTCGGGCGTGGCCATTTGGCGGTGATGTAAGCAGACAAGTATCCCACAAGCTCTGAAGATTGTGGCTAATGCAGACTTAGAACAAAGAGAGGGCGACAGATGAATTCTATATCCTCGAACGCTATGGAAACTTCCACGCTCACCTTCGTGCCGCGTCAGCCCTAGCAGACCGGGCGGGCCAAGAAGTTGACGCGATCTTGGGCAAGTATGCAGGTAACCTGGACACCCGTGGGAAGCTCACGGCCCGGGAGCGAGGCGAGCTGGCAGAGTGGGTGGCAAGTGTCAAAGTCGTCGCAACGGATACTAGCCTACGGGTCACTTCTGGAGTATTCGAAGTCACAGGCGCGAAGGCGACAAGCCAGAAAGTAGGCTTAGATCGGTTCTGGAGGGACGTCAGGACGCACACGCTGCATGATCCAGTCGCGTACAAGAATCGGGAGCTAGGAAGATTTGAATTGCTAGACGAAATCCCTGAGGCTACATGGTATACGTAGTTGGGCTCTTTGAATTTCCCAAAACCTGCAAAGTTGGAGCGTATCCAAATTCATACAAGATTAGGAAATGTTTGAGCCGCAGAGATACTCAACGCCTTGGCTGCCCCCTGCTTCACTACCCCAAACGTAGCCTCGTTGGTCCAGAATTCATAGTCTGCAGCACCTTTGCCCGGCTTGTTGATCTGCCAAACCATCCATGGTACCTTGAGCCCATTGAAGATGTCGATATGCTGACCTACAACACTAGCCTTGTCGGAACCAGTAGCGCCAAATTCTTCGAACAGCACGAGTTTCTTGGCGGCTTGAGCGTGCTGTAGCGCGATGGGCGCTTTGTTGCGCCATTCGGAAACGCCGCTGTAGGAGTGGATATCGATGAGATCAAGTGTTGCGCAGCTCCAATTCTCGGGGATATCGGAGTTGGGAAATTCATTTCCGCCGCCTGAATATGGAGTGGTCAATACCATAATCTCTGGAGTCTGGAGTCTCAGATGGAAGCGGGTATATTACGTACCTGTTGAGATGAGAATCTTGCTATCTCCCATGATGCTTCGCATCTTCTTGCTTCGATCACACCACCATTTTGGTGCAGGTGCGATGTTGTTGCGCAAATGTCCTTGCCCTTCGTTCTGTATGTTGAACGCGAAGATGTAATCCGAAAGATCTTTCCATTGCGGTGAACCCGAGATCAACTGATTCTTGTGTTGGAGGATGTATGTAAGGCGGTTGTCAAAGTCGTAGATTGGCGATGCATCCTGGTAAAAGAATGTTACATCGTTCTGAGCGGCAGGCGTTTTCGCGCAGTCGATAGCAGGAAGTTTGTATTTGGAAACGTATGTGTCTGTGTCCAAGATGCGTCAGTGGCCGTAAAAGCTTTGGTCCAATTTGAAGAAGACCATACCATTTCCCCAACAACCCAACTGGTAGCGGTCATGCATAGCGATAACTAGTTTGATGCCTCGTTCACGCGCTTCAAGCATGAGCTGATCAATAGCACGTAGCTGGGTGTCATCGTATGTGCCGACCTGTTGTGGCTCGATGTCGGGCATGTTGACGGAGCCGGTATCTTTGTTGTTTTGAAGTGTGTGAGAGATGAAGATACGCAACGTCTTGAGCTTGGCATCTTTGACTGCGTCAAGGACAGCCAAGCGATCGGATCTGTGAACAGTCAGTCGAAGCCGAAGAAATCCTGAAGGATCCGTACTTTTGATAGGCATGAAGAAAGTAGGAGTTGACTCCAGCCCAGCTCGAGGATATGTCTCTTTCTTCGAGTGGTTGCGCCGCCGAGATAGATGCGCTCATGGCGAGCGGAAGCAGATATTTGAGAAGCTGCATGATAAACGTGTTCGAGATGAGGCTGCTCTGATGACCGTCAATGTACGAGGGCTTCACTCCTACTTATGCTTCCTAGCCTTATATCTTTGACCTAGTGTCTGTAACATCGGGCTCGCGACCTTCCCTCTCGAACGTTGCGCATGCGTCTGCAACCTTCTGTTTGCGACCTGCCATCTCCGATCTTGCAATGTTCGGACGCTCCGATTCTGCTTTCTCCACACTATGTCGAACGTCAATGTTGTAGTGAGGATACACTTCAAGACTAAGTCCAAAAAAGGATTTTGCAAACACGGAGCGGCAGGGACCGTATGAACCAGAGTTAGTACATCACAGCAGCGACATCTAGTCCGCACTGATCCGCTAGCCTTTAATTACCGGAGCCTGGTCGCCCGTGCCGTGTTTGGACTAGAGTATATATAAGGCTCACTCGTGTTCTAAAACAATCCCTAGCAACCTTTATAGTGACATTCCTAGTTCGAACTTGCGCAAACTGTGGGTGGACATTGGACCGGAGTTGTATGATCGACATTGGAGGGGTAACTAACGGTTCTCTGACAACCGCGGTTATTTGGCTGTTGGATCTAGATTTAGCACCGAAGGCTTACCGCCCGCCCGCGCAGATCGGAGTAGCTTGTAGCATTGCATCTGGATACTCTTGTGCCCCGGAAGCCACGGCGGATTTGAACAACAATACGTTTTGCCATGCGCCTGTTCCCATAATGGACTCTGGTCCTTGTATGACCCATTCCCTAGGTGGCTGCAGCTGCGCATGAACGCCAAAAGGCGCCATGACTTTCAGCGTGCCGTGACCCTCCGCTTCATCAATCTTGATTTCTACGCCGATACTACCAGCGACGGTCGCAAGGGTGCAATTGATCCTCTCTAGACCGGCAAAGACTGGTGCGATGCGAAACGACGTCCAGCCTGGCTCGGTAGGCTGAAGCCCTGCTAAATATCGAGGCAGAAGTGACACTGGCCACGTCGACCAGCCATGCATCAACGACGTGTCGTGACCGTGCGGCGTTCCGTCTGTCTTCATGGCTTCCCAATGTCCTCCAGAGTAGTTTGGATTTGATGTGTCAGCCATCGGTCCCCAGACGCGCTCGATGAGCCTCCGCGCTTCAAGACCTTGATGTCGTGAAAACAATGCCTCAACTGCGAACCCTGTTGCGTACGGACTGACAATGTCCGCTACACTCCAATGAGCAAGGCCCCGGAAGGCACGAGGGAGCTGCGATTGTGGGTCAATCAAATGCTCAAGATCGTTCGCATGACTAGGAAGCAGCCCCATAGTCACGGCATGGGCTTTGTTATCTTGACAGATACCGTCGCTTGGTAGATCTTCATTCAGGCGATAGACACCGGTGGAAGCATCGTAGAAGCGTTTCAGTACCTCCACCTTAAGCTTCTTGGCTTGCGATAGATATTTTTGCTTGGCTTCTGGGTCATCGGACATCACCGACATGGCTTGCAGGGCCTCGTAATATGCATTATTCAGTGGACTCGAGGGACCGAAAATCGGGCCGCCAAGTGGGAACCAATGCACTGCAGGCGGTCAGCTTGCTGGTTCGAGAGATCTCATCCAGACTCACTTGACAGAGGCGGAGGAGCTACTACTACCCCTGCGCTGAGGTACTCCGCTGTGTAAGCCATGAGATGTTCTAGACGCTGGAAACATCGCGTTTTCGTCCTTACGTCACCCGTATGTAGCCAGTGATCCTTGATTGCAACAACGAGTAGCAACGCGTAAGACAGGGAATAGAAGGCATATGTTGGAGGCTCCTCGTTCCCTTCGTGAACGGGCGCCTGGATGGGACAGAGGTTGCCGAGATATCCCTCGCTGGTTTGGTGGCTGGTCAGGAGCTCAATACTGCCTGCTATTGCGTCGAACGTCATAGTAGAGTGAGCAATTGATCGACCCATGACATAAAGGTCTCCACCGAAACAAGCGCGGTCTCTTTTTGCACCATCGATCGTACAAGCGAGCCCATTCGTTCCAACCTGGAAGTCATCCAATGTTCGGCTTTGGTCATGAGGCAACATGGTATTCTGGTATAGACTCTCGCCCCCACCACTGAGCACATTGAGGTGGCGATACACAGCTACCCACTTACACGGCCCGCCAAAGGCGATAGATCCCGTGTTATTCGCGCTTCCGCTAAGGATGGGTTTGATGTTCAGGCCCTCGATGAATGCAAGTCGTCGGCCTTGTACGGAAACAACCATGGTATCGCCGCGCGTGACCGTTTCGACTTCGAGCCAGGCGTTCAGGTCCAGATCGCCAATGTACCAGCGGCCTTTCTCAGCAACAGGAAAGACGGTCGGTTCCGTGGACAGACCTTCGCATGCATATAATTCCCTTGTGGCCGTGTCCAAACAGAAAATCAGCCCATTTGCCACCATGTGAACGGCCCAGCTTGCGCCTCCATGTTCGATATAAACCTGGAAACGAATAGTTTTATCCGCCCATCTTGTGCCGAATCGGCACGGTGCCCAGTGCTGGCCGCGGACCCTGGTTCCCTCCAGCAGTAACCTCCCATGGGGCAGATGTCTCGCCCTTGGAGACTGTGCACATATCTTGCTGCCCCGTTACTGTCTGCAAGGTACCGATGTGCGACCGAGGAGCAAGCGCTACTGCCTAGACTAAACACTCGGAGCTCACATCTTCTATTGCTCTCGATCATAGCAGACGTATTCCATCATCAAGACGCGCTTGCGCTACTACGGACGTACAACGAGAGTAAAGCATGTTCGTCAGGACCTTTCCACACGGGTGATGACGGAACTCGTCTGTTTCATACGCTTGAGCTATGGAGGGAATCTTACCAAGAAAGATATCATATTCGTCATGATGCAAAGTCACAGCGCGGAGACCACAGCTCTACAATCGCATATCATCTCGCGCGGTTGTGCCTGGTCTTTCCCATCTCGGAGATACAAGATTGCTTCGGAAGATCCGGACTCTTAGACGCCAAGGCAGCAATGTGTAGGTTGTTGTCCTGAACTCTCTAGCATCCAAAGAAAACAATCCAAGCTATTGAAGACGCATCAACATGTATAGGTGTTATGATGTCTAATGAAGGAAGGGACGACCCCTACGACATCATTGGCCTCTTCCTGTGTCACGTCATATTGTGGTCGCTCGCACATGCAACCTCACTAGACAGGAAATTGCAGATTGGGGATTTACTAACTAGGCTCTAGCCTATTACATTAAGAGTGTAATAAGAAACTTACGTTAAACTACTGACCTTGAATATATTGAATGTTAATTCACGTAGTATTATATACTAGAAAGACTAAGCTTTTCGCGTAGCACGCTTCTTATACGCGGATTAGTACGCGGTGTAGTCTTGATACGGCCCGTCTCGCGCCAAACCAAGAAATTCTCGGCGATCCCGAACCCGTAGCATCGGTAGAACGACCGCAACGTAAGCTCTAGTAACCACGACCACCGTTTCAAAGATACATCACGATGTAGCTAGACTGCGGAGTCGGGGAATTACTCGTGTGCAATATCCACTCCTCCACCCCTCCCTCCACTCTTCTCTTCCCCACCCCTCTATTCCTCGAATTCCATACTCCACCCCTCCATGTCGCTAGTCTCGTTCGCAACTTCAAAACGCTCCTCGTGCGATCGGTGTCGCAAGCAAAAACTACGATGTCCAACGAAAGAAGATGCCACTCAATCCTGCGCTCGGTGTCTCCGGGCTGGCGCGCCTTGTGTGATGAGTTACACACGACCGCGAGGCCGATCGCAGAAAGATGCCATTGCGCAAGATGATGAGGACACGCGGAAGGCTACAAACTCGGCACTTCCTATGCCAAACAGTCTCATGTCAAGCGGATCGGAAAATATGGCTGAGGATGCGAATGCGCAAAGCTGGTCACTGCTCAACGAATACGAGTTCTTTCCTTCACTGCCTTCTAGCTACGATGCCGAGCAGACTCAGACTCACGACGAGAGCGCAGCGAGCCTCCACTACTCATCGCTGTATCGCGAGCTCGGGATTGACATCCACATTGAGACGCCGCATCTCTTGCACGACGCATTCCCCAAGGCAGGCGCAGAATTTCCATCACCAGAAACCGCGGCGTCCGATGTTTACGCGGCCAGTAGTCCGACGCCGGATTTGGGACGCCAACTGGACTGCGAAATGCGACTTGCGCAGCTCAATCTGGATCTTTGCCGACAGCTGAAAGCGCAGATTCTTTGTACGACGCGGTGTGCGGAGGATGGCACGGAGAATCGCACTTCGAACACGTCGTGCGCCTTAAGGGACGTCCTCCGAAGCACGGAAAGCTACATACATGTTCTTCAGAGCTTAGTTGCATCCAGCGATAACGGAGAGAGCCTAGGACCGCTTCCTCCATCCCGGACAACATCATCTCCTCTTACATTTCCCTGCATGTTGAACCTCACGTCGTGCTTCTTCCACATCGTGGATCTCTTCAGCGCGTTTCTGGAGAACCTCGCCAGGGAGATTGACACGCACAATCTCGGCTCCCCGTCAGGAAAGTTCCATATCCTGCCAGAGCTGAAGCTCGCTGGTCTGCCGATTCACGAAGCCAGTCTTCAGATCAAGATCCTTGTCCTCGCAATCTCGCATCACTTCGAGACCATGGAGCGGCTTTTGAGCTTACCGGCCGAGCTACGCGTGTCGCTCCAACCGGACATCGGCACCCGCGGGCTGTTGCCTTCGCACTGGGTAACGACGATGCTAAGTGCGAAAGAAGGACTGTTTGGGATGAACAGTTGTGGGTTGTCTAATTACGTGCAGTCTATACAAACGTCGAGAAGAAATATTTCTAGGCTGCAGAAAACATTCTAATACACATTCTTAACGACCTTGTTCAATATTGCCTGTTTTAGTGCCGGACATCAGGTGTACATGTGCAATAACTAGGCTTAGACTAGTAGATAGGTTAAGGTTAAGGTTAAGTTAGAGTCAAGTTTAATATGTTACACAGGGTTTCGGCTATACTTTTCTAGGCTCAGTCCGTACTAAGGCGAGGTAGACTAAAGCGTAGTCTGTAAGGTAATGTATAGAGGTTTAAGAGGAAAAGAGTTATCGACGTTAACTAGTAGGTGAAACAATATTAATTCTATAAACGATAGAATAACTAGTTAAAAATCTGTGTAAGAGATAAACTATCTAAGTTAACTACAACGAGTGTACTAATAAAATCCATCTATCCTAAATACCCATTGCTATCCGTTCCTGCTATCGGGCATGTCCCTTGTTACTCAGGGTTTGTATGAAGGCGTAACTGTAGGCTATAGTGCTTGCTTCACGCTACAAAGGATAGTGAGAGATAGCTAATATATCAATACTACGGACGTAGGTAGTTAGGAAAATAATTCTTATATCTTCCCTCTTGAGCGAGGCGCACCTTATAAGCAGGCTCGGCGCATCTTCTTCGTTCGGGAAAAGCAAGCGTCTATCGTCCATCTCTTCAGCACAAGGTACTTGCATCTGTCCTTGTTACATTATTGCGTTCACATCCGCATCGCTAAGCTCGACATAGACGGCCCTCTGCATCAGTGCTCCAATCTTCAGACCCAGGCGAAGCATACGCATAGAACACCGATTTTGGATCCCATGCCCGCTTCACCTCTTTCAATCGCTCATAGTTTGTACCGAAAAAGGCAGTTTGCCACTTCTCGGCATCACCCGGTGGATACACAAGCGGGTCTGCTTCATTGAGATAAGCGCCCGAGCCGACGGTTGCTGCCTCGATCGCTGGATGGATGACAGCGGCAAGATCCTGGCGGCGCGCTACCATGGTGGCTTCAGGGATGGTCCAGTCGTAGATGGAGAATTCTAGGCAAATGGCCATGGCATCGCGCCAGTAGGGTACAACGGCATTTTTCGGATGTGCGACATGCGTTGTATTGACGTTCACGCCTAGGCAGCCGATCTGCCAGTTTGCGCTTGGGTCAAATGCGACACTCGATAGCATTGCCGAAGTGAGATTTTCGGGGCTTTCGGACAGATCCCGAGGAATGAGCCGACTGTTGAAGAGCTGCGAGACCACGTATGGGCCATAAGGAAGAGGCCCATCGGTTGCATTGTAGTGCTGGAGGTACGACGGGGCAGCATACGTGGCGAAGTTGTAGGGGATCCGCAGTGCATCGAGTTGCTTTAGGTACGGGGTATATAAGTCGGCCATTTCCGCTGCTGATCTACCCGGCGCCGTGGTGTTGTGAACCAAGAAGTTGCTAGCAAATAGGTTGAAGGATGGAGATGCGCCGGCATCGACGAGGCTGGGGACGAATCTCCACCAAGCATTTATTGCGGAGATGTAAGAACCGTTGCTTGGGCTGGCGGTAGCGTTGAAGCTTAGTGTCGCGGCGCCGATGAGGCTGTCGACGTGTACCTTGGCCGTCATGCTCAGAACCACGGCAAGGTTACCTCCTCCACCACCAGAAAGCGCCCAATAGAGATCCTCGTTCTCGACAGGGCTTGCAGTAAGATGTCTCCCATCTGCAGTGACGACTTCCCACTCCAGGACGTTGTCAGCCGCTAGGCCATGCACACTATTCAGCAGACTGTGACCGCCCCCGGACGAGTATCCTCCCGCGTAACCTACCGTCGGGCAATCTCCGGAAACTAGGCGGTATCCAAACTGAGATGCATAGAGAAGAGCTTCCCCACCAGTGACACCAGCCCCAACCTTGATAGCAGGGCCAGTATACGCACTGCTGGTATAGTTCAGAATCTCTTTGGATTCCAGATTATGGGTCCAGAGCGACAAACCGCCCGTTCCGGTAGACTTTCCGAGGTAATCGTGACCAGTGTTTTTGATGACCAAACGCACATTGTGGGCTTGCGTAAAGTTGACGGCAGCAACAACGTCGGTGGGGCCATGAACGGGAATGGCGTAGCTGACGTAATTACCTAGCGTACAAGGCTGATCGATGTGATAGAATGGACTGCAGGATGTGTTCTGATACCAGGGATTCATTATCTCTGCCGCGTTATCCAAGCTGTGTGGTACGTTAGCACGCTCTGGCATTAGGGTTTAGCGGACAACGGGCGGGTGACGCACAATGCCTTGGGATAGTCCCAACTCTCTTTGAGCGCTGCGCATTCAGCCTCGTTTTCTGATATGTCGCCATAACCTCCCGGCCGACATACTGCCGCTTGAGGAACAACTTGCATCAAACGCCCATCGACGGTGTCGTTCAGCTGGCTCCACACCTGTCGGGATGGCCAAGCATTGTCACCGGGAATGGCTTTGCAACTAGAGTTCACCTCCTGTCCTGGTCGGCCTAAGAGCGCGGCTGCATAAACCCCAGGCGCTAACAGAAGCACCATGGTAGCGGAAGGAAACATTGGGAACAACGAGGGATGGTAACAATGAGAGACCATCCAAAACCTTGTCTTCAATGCAGGACATTGAAACCTCTCCCTGCTGAACTTTATGTACAACCAGGCCGTTCGCTTGAGCACCCCTTTACGCTCGTATCTTCTCGCGGCCGTGCAAATCCCATTATTATCACGTCTGCTATTGGTTGATCAACTGAGAAAGGCTGAGTTGCGACAGTGGCTGTGAACGTTTTCGGTAATGAGAAGATTCGGAGTCGGCTTGAGTTGCCTATTGAGACATGGTCAAAGTTATGCCGAAAACAGATGCAGAATGCTGACGCAGATCGATTACCATATTATCGTCAGCAGTCTGACCAAAGAATGTCGCGCGTCGCTGTATTGACGGTGTGAACAATGGAATTGTCAAGAGGTGAGAGCCGGGTAAGCAGATGCGAGAACTCGTCCCTACCCTCGTTCCTGGTAATGGCACAGTAGTGCGAGGCATATTGGCGGATTGCGCCGAGCTGAACTAGAACGGAGCTACTTCGCAAACAATACGGAGCCGACAGGGATTCTGTCGAGAAATTCGGCGTCAACTTCTGAATTTGAAAAAGAGTGCATTCTACCAAGAGTAGAGTACTCACATCCTCTCCATTGTCAATGAAATTGCTAACAAGATAAAAATATACCCAACATTCATCTGTTTTCTACATCCAACTAGTCGGCAATCGTCTCTTGTACCAACTTCGCGACTGACACCATGCCGCCAGCGAAAGCACCAAGCCATACTAAGAGGCCTGAAGTGGGCTCGCAGCCAATGTCGAGCATGTGGACGCAAATGTTCCCACCAAAGCCGACGTATACGGAGGAACATGCGCCCGATCTTAGTGGAAAGGTATGCGGAAAGAATGGCTGACTCGAGCACCGTTTGAATGGTACAGAGACGAGTGATAACACCGACCACAGGTATATATTGTCACCGGCGCCAGTTCAGGCGTAGGGAAAGAGACTGCAAGAATACTGTATACGAAAAATGCCAGGGTGTACATGGCAGTGCGGGCTGGGACGAAGGCATCCACAGCCATGGCAGATGTTCGGGCAGCGGCGCCCAAGTCTTCGGGCACTCTTGCTATTCTACCGCTGGATTTGGCAGACCTGAATGCGGTGAAGAAGGCAGCAGAAGAGTTTGTCTCGCAGGAAAGCAGCCTCCACGGGCTCATCAACAATGCGGGTGTGCAGGCCCTCGATGACACTAATGGCGAAGCCCGCACAGCGCAGGGTCACGAAGTGCACATGGGAGTCAATGTGCTGGCGCCGTTCCTGTTCACCCGCTTACTCAGAGGGGTGCTGGCAGAGACAGCGCGCCGGGAACGGCCTGGTACCGTGCGCATCGTGTGGGTGTCTTCAATGGGCACCGAGACGATCGGAGAAAAAGGACGTGGGCTTTCCGCTGACTACGTTGACTACTGGCCACTCATGTCGCCGCTCGAACGTTATGGGTTGAGCAAGGCTGGTAACTGGCTGCACGGAGTCGAATGTGCCAAGCGGTATGCAGACGACGGCGTTTTGAGTTTTCCCATCAACCCAGGACACTTGAGGTCAGATCTGTATCGGGAAGGCGGAACACTACTCAAATTTGCATTGCGGCCTGTGCTGTTCCCGCCTACGTATGGAGCTTACGTCGAGCTGTTCGCCGCCTTATCGCCTTCGTTAACCACAAAAGATTCTGGAGCTTGGAGTAAGTACCTGCGAGATCTTGGCACTCTACAAATCGCTGACATTCTGTGTTCTCTAACCCAGTTGTTCCATGGGGTAGGCTGTATCCCATCCGTAGCGATTTGATTGATGCGACCAAAAGTGAAGCTGAGGGAGGCAATGGTCATGCAAAGGCGTTTTGGGATTGGAGCGAGGAGCAGGTCAAGGCGTTCTTTTAGACGTGATTTTACAACTATACCATACTATTCAATGTATTCAAGATGTTTCAGCTGAGTGGAGTAAAACACAGGTCCAAGTTCCCAATGTGCCACGACATGCAGTCATGAACACGACCGAGGAAGGAGGCATAGTCAAAATCGGGTGCAAAGGAGACACTGTAGCGTGACAGAGTCTCAGCGAGAACAAGGCGCATCTCCATGGAGGCGAGCTGTCGACCTAGACAGCTGTGGTGGCCCACAGAAAAGGGTGCGTAACCCGACGCGTCTTTTACAAGGCCAGGCTCCGAGTGCCAGCGTTCGGGCCGAAAGTCGGCGGCGTCTGTGTAGAGGGCTTCAGAGCGGCCGATGGCATACTGCGATGAGAAGACTGTCATGTCGCCCGGAATGAAGGTGTCAGCTACAGTGATGCCTTCTGGTGGGGTAGTGCGCATGATGGTCGAGGCAGGAGGGTGCAGGCGCAGCGTTTCGCTAATGATGGCGTTCAGATGTGGGGCATTGTCACGGAGTCGGTGGTCGGGGTACGGGCCGCTGGCGGGCCGAAGCGGTTGCAGCTCTTTCCGCACAAGGAGCACGTGATGGGGGTGCTTGGCGAGGTAGAACATGGCGAATGCTAGAGTGGCTGCAACGGTGTCGCTGCCAGCGATGACTATGAAACGACAGTCATTGCGAAGCGCCGATAGGTCGCGATGGGCGGGTGGCTGCTGCTCGTAGTGGGCGATCATGGGAGCCATAAGGCTTGGCCGCTCGGCGCGCTCGACGTCGGTCATCAGCATGAGGCGGTCGAGATGATGGTAGCAAAAGGCTAGGAATCCCGTCGTTGCTTCCGTGGGCACGAGAGACTGGGCAATGTCGACAAGCAGGCGCATCAACCACATGGGCAGTCGACGACCCATGATGGCCATGCCCTGGACGAGCTGTTCGACAGCAGCATGCGTCGTGGCACTGTGTAGCATGCCAAAGTCGCTTCCAAGGCCTAGATCGCCCATGGCATCGAATGCAAATGCCTCTGTCAGTCGGGCTGCATCAATGGCCTTGCCATGGGCTTGTGAAAGACGCGCAAGCAGTTGTTGCACATAGACGGCCACGCGGGGCTCGTAGGACCGAAGCGCCTTCTCCCCAAACCCTTTACTCCAGAGCCGGCGACGGGCAGCATGAAGGCTAACATCGCGAGTAGCGATGCCGCGATTGGGCTGCTCAAAATCGTACATAGCAGCCTTTCGACAGCGAGTGCCAGGCCCGTGGATGGCTGCAACAGCCTGCGGGTGGGTGAGCATCAGCGTCGAGGAGCCGACGCGAACGAAGTCGCCATATGCCGTGCTCAGCTGTTCGCTGAGCCGGTGCATATCATGGCCGCCTAGCTGCAATGACAGCCATAGGTCGCTGAGGCGCGCTGCAAAGGGGCCGGGGAAGCGATTGAGTGGGTGGAGGAGCAGGCGGTATGTCAGCAAACTCGCATAGACGCCGACAAGGAAGCATGCCCATAGGGCCAGTGCCCAGCCCAGACATGCTTGCCACTCTCCCAGACTGGGCGCCGATCCCTCCGACCTCCACGTGTGCGCCTCCGATCTCTCCACCCCCGTAACCTTCCCCTCCACCATCCTCCTCATCATCGCATACCATACCTTCGCGCCATATCGCTTCAGCACCGCTGCAGTGCTCACGACGGCAGCACTGCCTGTCAGCCATCGCGCCCCGCTGCCATGATGTTCTCCTCTGCTAAAGTAGCTGACGTGTGCAGTCACGCCTGCCGCCGCCGCCGTTGCCCCGTGTGCCAGCTGTAACTGCATCGTCGAGAAAGATGGGTACAATGAGTGAAATAAACAACGTACAAGTGAAGTCCGCAGGAAACTACCACTTCTGCTACTCTACTTATCCCCCCGTCACGTCTGCGCCCCAAAGCTCTTCGGACATTCGCCTTCGGTTTCCTAAACAGGCAGACGATGACCCCAAAGGAGCCATAGATACCTTATAGCTTACATGCTCCAATCTTCCCGACGTAATGCACACTACACCTCCCTCTTCGCCCATGATGCTCCCCACAAACGGCCAGACTGCCGTCGTTCAATCCAAAACACAACCCACTCCACCTCGTCTTCCACTCGTCGTCGCTCATGGCCGCCCTTTGCCGCCTTTGCCCTCACCTCACCACGTGCGTGTACGCGTCCTGGCAGTTGGCCTTAATCCTACCGACCACAAGATGGTGACACATTTCTTCATGCAGAACAATACCACCGGGTGTGACTTTTGTGGTATTATCGTGGAAGCCGGATCGGAGTCGATGCTCGGTCCTGGTCTCCGAGTATGCGGCGCTGATTTTCCCTATCGACCTAGCAACCCCTACAACGGTGCATTTGCAGAGTACGCCATAGCTGACGCACGCCATCTGTTGCGCATCCCGGATTCTGTCTCTGACCTCCAGGCCGCTGCCATAGGCGCTATTGGCTGGGGCACCGCTGCCTTAGCCATGTCTGACCCCACCGCTTTGAACCTGCCGGGGTTGCCCTCGAAACCAGATGCAAGGAATCTCCCCGTCCTGGTTTATGGAGGTGCCACCGCAACGGGCATCATGGCGTGTCAGATGTTGAAGCGGTGAGTAGCATGTCTCTTCAATCATCGTATTACATTCGCTCCATTGCAAGGGTCGCATCAGAAAAGCAAGGGAGTCTGCTGACATTTCCGCCTAAATAGATCTGGCTACGCCCCAATCGCAGTTTGCTCGCCTCAGTCTGCATCCTTCTGCATTAGTCTCGGCGCCGTTGGCACGGCGTCGTACACCTCACCTACATGCGTCCAAGACATCAAGGCACTTGCAAATGGGCAGAATATTAAACATGCCCTTGATTGTATAACTGATCCCGAGTCTACAGCGGTATGCCTGGCGTCCCTCGCACGTATTGGGGCCCGCTATGCCTGCCTTGAAGCCGTGCCAGATGCCTGGCTTACTCGCCGATCAGTCGCGGTCAAGGTCGTGATGGGCTTTGAGGGCCAGAACTTCGACGTGGACCTTGACCATCCTGTCTACTCGCGCAAGGCAAATCCAGTCTTACATGCTGTCGCTGCCGAGTGGGCCGCTGAGTTGCAACCGTTGCTAGATACCGGACACATCAAGACGCAGTCCATCCAAGAGATTGAAGGCCGTTTCGAAGGCGTCATCAAGGCATTGGAAATGCTACAAGACGGACATGTCAAAGGCAAAAAGCTAGTCGTGACAATTTCTTCATAGAAACGTTGAATCAAGTTACGCATATCAAAAGCTGGCACACTGATCTCACGAGGCCTACATATTGTGGTTGGTCTTATTTCTGTCGATGCATGTATTTCTTTCGTGCCAAGGATCTTGTCGAGTACTGGAAAGAGTGAAGGGAATCGCCGAAGAAAGTCGCTGTCGGAGGAGAGGCGTGCTATCAATGAGCAAAGCAGAATGCTGTCGATTGATCATAGACTTTTGTCTTGTTTTGGGCAACTACAACGATGACTAGCGCAAGGATGAGATGGAGCAGCCCCGTTCACTTGGGATATTGACAGCTCGTGGGTTTAGGAGGATGAAAAACCAGTCTACCCGCCTTTCACGACCACGCGTGCTCACCCTATTACGCTCTCTTTCGCAACTGGTGTCAAGCGCACAAACAGCCCCGGTTTGTCCCACACCAAGTACGCCTTCTGATTATCCATCCAACCTTTACTCTGCTCCGTGCCTTGGATGTCAAAGTTCCACAAGAATCGAGCGAGGATGTAACGCATCTCCGCGTACGCCAAGCTGAACGAACATTAGCATAACTGTGTCTCGCTTCTAGGACAAGATGAGATACGGAGACTCACTTCATGGCGATGCAAGCACGCGGGCCGTAAGAAAACGGGTGGAACCCCTCGCGACGGTCCTGGTCAAACTCGGCCGGGCGCTCGCCATCTGGTAACCAGCGCTCGGGATGGAATTCATCAGCATGCTTCCAATATGCTTCACTGCGGTACAAGACGCGGTGTGGAATGCCGAGAATGGTCTGCATGGGTCACGTGGACCGGAGGTCAGATACATTTCCTGAAAGCATCTAATAAACCGGGCCAGAGAACTTACGTTTCCAGGAATGTATTCGCCAAGGATGGTGTTGCCACCAGCGGGAGTCGTGCGCCACATCGTATTTGGGCCTGGAGGATAGTACCTCATCGCTTCTTCGATGAAGGCGCCCGTGTACGTCAGTTGCGCGACGCTCCGCATATTGATGTCTTCCTCGGTCGGGAAAGTTGCATGCAGCTCTTCGACGATACGTTGTTTGACGTCAGGCCTGATCGTCAGAATGAACGCCATACCCGTGAGGCTGCTGGAAGTGGTCTCTGCGCCGCCACCGGTAAGAAGTATGGCGTTCTTGAAAATCTCCTCGTTGGTCATGTAAAGGGTGTTGCTCTGCTTCGACGTCATGATCTCCATGAAGTCATGGCGCGGTGTTGTTAGTGACAATCTGCGCTCAACAACTTGGCGTAGGAGAACGACGTGTCGGTTAAAATCGCGATACAACTGAAGAGTCGTCTTGACAGGCAGAAAGAGGTAGAAGAAGGGGATGCGCTTGCACAGCAAGATTATGTGCGTGACGTAAATGTTCGCAAAGACGAGCTGAAGCCATGGGTGCAACATGGCGTTTTCCAAACACCCAAAGGGTTCACCAAACGATAAGTCGCCGATCAGGTCGAAGGTGCAGTAGGTGAACCACTCGAGCATGTCGACCGTCGCTTTTCCTTGATCGCAGATGTTGTGCAGCTTAGAAAGGAACAAGTCGACATGAGTTTTGATCAGAGGCTCTTGCTTGCACATGGCGCTGTAGGTGAAGCCCGGTGCCATGACGCGGCGCATGCGGCCATGATCACCCAAACTGGCGCCGACCATATCGTGGGCATCCGGGCTGCAGTACCACGTTGGTTTTGGATTCTCTTTGCGCTTGGCCGGCACGTAACGACCATATATGTCCTCCCATGCCTCTGGGGTAGCATACGATAATTCCTTCGGTCCAATACGGACGACAGGGCCGTACGTGGCGTGCAACTGGCGGATCTTGGTATGCCATTTGCCTGTCATATACCAGAATCCATAGGGAATTGAGGACGCAGCAAAGAGTTTGGGCCCAGGATACTTCTTGAGTGGATGGAAAAAGATGTTCCGTATAGGGCGGAAAATGAAGATGTAGCCCATAAGCTTGCATGGATGGTCAGACGGGTATTTGGTGGACACTTTTGCTACTACGTACAAGTGTGGTTGTGATGAATATCGTGGATCGCCAATCCGAGCCAGCCACTGCCGTTGCAAACTTCTGGAGGCCGAGCATGATGCTGACCTTGAGAGACTCACCACGAAAACGAAAAGAGGTGGTATCAGAAGTGAGAAGTTAATGGTTTCGGAGATGCAACGATAGTAACAATATCTACAGCTAATCCTGCGTTAATAATGAGCCAGGGTCGCAGCCATGTGTAGCTGATTGCGTTTCGAATGCGGTCGGACCTCGGAGCCGAATGTAAGCAGACACGTCTTGTGGAGCAACGAGTCGGATTCGATATTGACCAATCCTACTTTGTCGGCACTGCCGGAGTCGGCATGAATTGCTGGAATAAGGAACTGCTGCCGCACATGAATCTTGCCGAACCAAAAGACTAACCCGCAGCTGGATGGACCGGTTCGTATGGCTCGCAGCTCTTGGCCTTCTGCATGTAGGTCTGTCACGATTGAGGCTCTTGGGGAACAAGGGTAGAACTGCAAACCTCCACAACGCCGAGTAGGAGTACGACACCATCGGGCGTACTACTATGTCTACACAGAATCCGTAAAGGTAGAGATCGTCAAACCATGGACTAATCAGGTGAATTACTCCTACTTGACACGACTACATATCCGGTACCAGAGTCCAATTCAACACGTCTTCATCGATGTCCTAAGCACTAGAACTCTCTCAACACAACCACTTTTTCAGCAACTTCAACTTTGCTATCCTCTTCCATCACGCCCTTTGGTTACAGTTCCCCTGCTGTTCAAGTCATTCCTCATGTCACCAAATACCCCCATGAACGAGCCCATAGCTATCATCGGTAGCGGCTGTCGATTTGCAGGTGGAGCAAGCTCCCCTTCTAAGCTATGGGATCTCCTCCGCGACCCTAAAGACATACGCAGCAACATCACCGATAAGAGGTTCAACGCCGAGGGCTTCTATCACCCCGATGGCACACACCATGGACACATGAATGTTATGCAGTCATATCTCCTCGACGAAGATACGCGCGTCTTTGACGCCGAATTCTTCGGCATCAATCCCGTCGAGGCCAGGGCCATGGATCCACAGCAGAGACTGCTCCTTGAAGTTGTTTACGAGTCGATTGAATCAGCTGGCCTGAGTCTCGACCGAATGAGAGGAAGCGACACTGCTGTCTTCGCTGGTCTCATGTGCGGCGACTATGAGGCCATGATGCTTCGAGATCTGGACCAGGCGCCTACGCATTTCGCCACAGGAACTTCGCGTGCAGTCATGTCAAATCGCGTGTCCTACTTCTTTGATTGGCGCGGCCCGTCGGTGACGATTGACACAGCGTGCTCGTCAAGTCTGGTCGCTGTTCATCAGGCTATCCAGACACTTCGGTCGGGGGACAGTCACACAGCGGTTGCATGTGGTTCCAATCTTATATTTGGTCCGGAAATGTATGTCATTGAAAGCAAGCTGAAGATGCTTTCACCCGATAGTCTCAGTCGGATGTGGGACAAGGATGCTAATGGTTATGCGCGAGGTGAAGGCGTAACTGCCGTCGTTCTCAAAACGCTCAGCCAAGCTCTTGCAGACAACGATAGAATCGAAGCTGTCGTCAGAGAGACGGGTGTGAACTCGGATGGAGCAACACCTGGAATCACAATGCCAAGCGCTAACGCGCAACGGGATTTAATACATAGCGTTTACAAGAAGGCTGGTCTCAACCCTCTGTCTGCGGAAGATCGACCTCAGTTCATTGAAGCGCACGGTACCGGAACACCGGCTGGAGGTAAGTTCTCTCCATCATCCCGCGTTCATGGAAAGTGCGTTTGCTGACTCAATTATGTTCTTAGACCCCATCGAAGCTGAAGCTCTCAGCATCGCATTCTTCAGCAACACGGAGAAGTCGAGCAGTCCGATCAACACTGGATCTATAAAGACTGTGATCGGCCATACAGAAGGTTCAGCTGGTATCGCAGCACTGTTGAAGGTCACGCAAGCCATGCAGAACTCAACTATACCGCCCAACCTGTGGTTCCAACAACTCAACCCCAAGTTGGAGCCATTCTACGGCAACCTTCAGATCCCTACTAAAGGTATCGCGTGGCCGGATCGTCCTGGGCAACGTCCTAAGCGTGCTAGTATCAACAACTTCGGTTTTGGAGGTACCAACGCACATGCCATTGTGGAGAGCTATGAGCTAGAGCAACAAAAGACGGTCGATGGAACAAGTGCTGCCACAGTATCAACGCCATTTGTCTTTTCAGCTGCCTCGACGGAGTCTCTCCACTCTAATCTTGCCGCGTACGCGAGCTATTTGGACGCCAACCCCAAGACTAGCGCACGCGATCTTGCGTACACATTACGCGAGCGCAGATCTGTGCTTCCTTTCCGCATCGCCTTCCCAGACACGACTGTAGAGGGCCTGAAGTTCAGCATCACAACCCGGCTAGCCGAGTCTGGCAATGGAAGTCTGGGTGTACGCACATGGGCGGCGGGTAATGGTGGACACTCAAGGCTCCTGGGAGTCTTCACAGGACAAGGAGCGCAATACGCTAGGATGGGTGCAGAGCTAGTCGCTCAGACAGTTCTTGCGCGACAGACTCTCGAGAAGCTGGAAGGCTATCTTTCTGAACTTCCAGATGGTGACCGGCCGAGTTGGTCTCTTAAGGCTGAGCTGCTTGCCGATGCCTCGGTGTCTCGCGTTGGAGAAGCAGCCATCTCGCAGCCTCTTTGCACAGCAGTTCAGATCATCTTGGTCGACATCCTGCGCTCGGCTAATGTGCAGTTTGACACCGTTGTCGGCCACTCCAGTGGCGAGATAGCAGCAGCATATGCAGCCGGATATCTCAGCGCGCGTGACGCCCTTCTTGTCGCCTACTTCAGAGGTCTCCATTGCAAGCTCGCCACCAGTCCTAACGGAAATATCAAGGGGGCTATGCTTGCCGCTGGCACTTCTTTGGAGGATGCGATGGAGTTGTGTGAGGATGAAGAGTTCTTGGGCCGCATTGGCGTGGCGGCCAGCAATTCATCGTCGAGCGTGACCTTCTCCGGCGACGAGGACGCCATTGACGAGATTGCGGCAGTCCTGGAAGACGAGAAGAAGTTCAACAGACGTCTTAAAGTGGATACAGCGTATCACTCAAGTCACATGCTGCCTTGCTTTGACCCCTATGTCGCTTCGCTGCGACGTGCGGGTGTGAAGGCGCTACAGGGTAATGGGGCTTGTACCTGGTTCTCTAGCGTGTACGAGGGCCGACCCATCAACCTATCCACGGACGAGATCAGCGACATCTACTGGGCGCAGAACATGACAAAGCCTGTATTGTTCTCACAGGCTGTCCAGGCGGCTGTTGAAGTGGCCCGAGGCGCTGAGCCTCACACGGCAGTGGTTGAGGTCGGTCCGCACGCCGCTCTTGCCGGACCAACCAAGCAAAACGTCAACGAGGTACTCCAGAAGGACATTCCCCACCATGGAACCCTTGTTCGCGGGGGCAATGCCATGACTGCTTTTTCTACCTGCCTTGGATTCCTCTGGACTCATCTCGACACAAGCTCAATCGACCTCGGCAGTTGCGAGGCCGCGCTCTGTGATGGCAAGCAGCAGTACACCGTCCTGGGCAATCTGCCCAGCTATCAATGGAAGCACGAGTCTTCCTATTGGGCCGAGTCCAGAAAGTCGCGTCACATGCGCCTGCGTGCTCAGCCGTTCCACCAGCTTCTTGGTGATGTGTCTCCAGACAGCGCACCGCATATCCTGCGTTGGAAGAACGTGCTGAAGCCAAGAGAGATGGCCTGGCTCGAGGGACATCAAGTGCAAAACCAAGTTGTGCTGCCGGCTGCCTCGTACGTGTCTACAGCCATTGAAGCTGCGCGATCTCTCGCCCGAGGAAGGAACATCCAGCTCATCGAACTGAGCAACTTCCACATCCACAACGCCATCACGTTCGATCAGAATGACGTCGGCATCGAAGTCCACGTGGAGATTTCCAACATTTCCACCCAGGGAAACCATGTCCACGCCAAATTCACCTATGCTGCCGCGCTAGGAGACGAGACGAGCGATCTCGCCCTTGCAGCGAATGGTGAGCTCAAATTGTTGCTCGTCGATGAGCCACCCAATCTATCACTCTTCCCGCCACGCCAGACACCGCCGCCACACATGATCTCCGTGCAGCCGAGCCGTCTGTACAATTTTATGAAGGGGCTAGAGTACGACTTCTCAGGCGCGTTCCAGTCGCTGACCAAGCTCGAGCGAAACCTAGGCAATGCTACGTGTCTGGCTCAAAAGGCGAAGGCGCTGGTCTCGGACGCAGATGAACTGCTCGTACATCCTATCGACCTGGATGCTGCGTTCCAGTCCGTTATGCTTGCCTACAGCTATCCCGGCGATGACCAGCTTCGTCTGTTGCACCTGCCAACCAGCATAGCGAAGCTTCGCGTCAACCCCAGCGTTCTCGCGTCAAAACAGTACACCGAGAACAACATGACGGTCATTGATTCAACGTGCACGACCGCGGATCGCGCAGAGCCTGGCGACGGTTTCTCAGGCAGCGTCAACATGTACGCCCCAGGTTTGGATCACGCCGCTATCCAGGTCGACCAGGTCAAGTTCAAGCCCGTTGGCTCCGATGCTAGGGTCGACCGCGATGTCTTTTACAAGATGCACTGGGTTCCTAGTGCTCCCGATGGAACGCTTGCTGCGGCTGGTGTGCCCGTGGGCAAAACAGATCACGATCTCATGTTCGTTCTGAGCCGCATTGCCGCCTACTATCTGCGTGTCTTCGATGAGCAGCTTCCTGAAGACGATCCTGCGAGGTCTACTAGCCCGCTATGTCACTACATGAATTACGCGCGACACATGACAAACCTGCTCAAGACAGGGCAGCACAAATGGGCGCATGCCGAGTGGCTGAACGACACAGAGCAGGACGTTTTTGACGATATTGTAGCCAAGGGCTTCCAGGATAACTCCGATGTCAAGATCATGTTGCTGGTCGGCACCATCATGCCCCGCGTTTTCAAGGGCGAGACGACGATGCTAGAGCATTTCCGCACCTCGGGCCTGCTTGACGAGTACTACTCCAACGGTTTCGGCACCAGGCAGTCCACTCTCTGGGTCGCGAGTGTCCTCAAGCAACTCACCGACCGCAACCCGCATCTTAACATGCTCGAGATCGGCGCTGGAACTGGCGGTGCGACTAAGACAATTCTCCAGTCTATCGGTCATGATTTTGGCAGCTACACTTTCACCGATATCTCGTCTAGTTTCTTCGAAAATGCGTCCGAGACGTTTACGGACTGGCAGGGTAGCATGGTTTTCAAGGTGTGCAATGCTGAAATCGATCCTGTTCAGCAGGGCTTCGAGGCTGGCACTTATGACGTCGTCATTGCCTTCATGGTTGTCCACGCCTGCGCGAAACTAGACGAGGCCGTAGCGAACCTTCGCAAGCTTCTCAAGCCTGGCGGTCTGCTGGTCTTGGGAGAGGGGGCCAGCGATGGCGCAATGCAAGCCGGTGCGGGTTTCATTTTCGGGACTCTGCCGGGCTGGTGGCGCGGTGTTGACGAAGGGCGTACACTCTCGCCATTGGTAAATGCCAACGAGTGGGATACCATTCTGAAGGGCGCGGGATTCTCAGGCATTGACACCATGTCGCCACCGAAACTTTTTAATGCCTTTGGTATCACGCTCTTTGTGTCTACAGCTATTGATGATCGGATCAAATTCGTGCGCGATCCTCTGGCGCATACCAAGAATGCTGTGTACGACACGGTCGTTGTAGTTGGAGGGCGTACAGCACCTATCGCCAAGCTCTCACGGGGCATCCAGGTGGCATTGGCCCCGTTGGCCAAGCAGGTTCTCCCATACGCCTCGCTGGAAGACCTGAATAACAAAGTCCTTGAAGGCGAGTCAGTCATTGTCAGTCTCGTAGATCTGGAAGCTCCAGTCTTCAAAGACATTACACCCGAGAGATGGTACAAGTTCAAAAAGCTCTTTGAAACAAAGCGAGAGATACTGTGGCTCACCAGCGGCCGTCTGGAGGATGAGCCATACTGCAACATGACAGTTGGTTTTGGTCGATCTGCGATGCACGAGGAAGAGACTCTTCGCGTCCAATACGTGGATGTGGCAAATGTCGATGGGCTCGATGCTCTGAATGTTGCAAAATACCTTGTTCGCTTCACTTCGACCGTTTTGGATGACAAAGACATCCTGTACACCAAAGAACCCGAGGTCATCATTGACGCGCAGGGGCAAGAGCTGGTGCCAAGGCTGTTCACCATTACGGACGCCAACAACCGTCTCAACTCCACCACGCGGCCAATCTTCGACCAGGTTGACATCAGCAAGGACGTCGTCAGTCTAGAATACGGCAAAGACGGGCCAAACTTCCGACGGTTGTCGCGATACGAATTGGTAGAGACAGCGACTACAAAGGACGAGCTTACGGAGTTGCGTCTTACGCACTCCACTGCATCGGCGATTAGGTGTCCGACTGGTTATCATTATCTTGCTCTTGGGTACGACACGTACGGTGCTCAACGTCTCGCTTTGACTAGCTCCCTGGCCTCTGTACTGCGCATTCCACGTGAATCGACCATCCTGTGCGAACCATCTGGTATCCAGGAAGCTGATTACCTTGCCCTGGTCGGAGCCGAGCTTACCGCCGTGGCCATTGTTGACTCCCTGTTCGCGGGTCAAAAACTAGCCGTACACAATGCCCCTGAATCTATCGCTCGGGCTATTCTCGCCCATGTTGTAACCAAGGGCGTGAAGGTCACCCTCACAGTGGATTCACAGGGCATGCCCGTGTCGCCAGCCGTCGCTTCGCAGATTCAGATACCAATGTTCCCCGCACGCGCGGACATCGAGGCTGTCCTACCTTCTGACCTCGTGTGCTTTGTCGACTTCTCGGCTTCGAACCAAGCTGAGAACGTGGCAATGATGACTTCGTATCTTCCTTCTTATTGCCGGAAGGAGAGCTTGAGCACCATTTTCTCAACACATGGAGTAGACACTAGTGCCCCCAAGGATGTGGTGGGGCAGCTTCTGGCTAGGACTGTCAGCATGGTTAAGGGACGCGGCGTTTCTGCATCATCTACACCACTGAGTCTTGATACCCTTGCCCAGGGAGGACAATATGCAGACGCTCTAACGATCATTGGATGGGTGGGATCGTGTACTGCGGTCCCTGCACGTGTCACTCGGTTTGAGTCGAACCAGCTCTTCAAGTCTGACAAGACGTACTGGCTAGTCGGTTTATCTGGCGCGCTAGGCATCTCTCTGTGCGACTGGATGATTGAGAGAGGCGTGCGCTATCTTGTGCTAACCAGCCGGAACCCCAAGATTGACCCGCGCTGGATCGAGAACCACGAACGAAATGGTGTTGTTATCAAGATCCTGCTATGGTATATACTCTACTTTCCTATCCGAACTATCTCTTACTAACATATTCATCGCAGTGACGTGACTGACGAAAAGGCCATCAACAACGTCCATGCCGAGATTGTGACGGCACTTCCTCCTATTGTCGGACTCTTGAACGGCGCCATGGTTCTGCGAGACGTGTCGGTGCGCAACATGGAATTTGACCAAGTCACCGATGTCATCAGACCAAAGGTGCTTGGCAGCATTCATATCGATCGCATCTTTCACGAAATTGATCTCGACTTCTTCGTACTTCTATCTTCGATCAACTGCGTGATCGGAAACGTCGGTCAGGCCAACTACGCCGCGGCCAACATGGGAATGATTGGAGTCGCAGGCAACCGGCGCAAGCGTGGCCTTCGCTCGTCCGTCGTCAATGTCGGCGCCATTATCGGTGTTGGTTACATCACACAGTCCGATCGCCAACTTGATGTGACAGTGGCGAAGACAGCCATGATGCATTTGTCAGAGCAAGATTTCCACCAGATCTTTGCCGAGTGCATGGAGGCAGGTCACCTAGACAACCCCAGTGGCCCGGAGATCTCGACCGGTCTACTTCAAATCACTCCAAATACCATTGACATTCCGCCGTGGTACTCCGACCCCAAGTTCGCCCGTTTCCGCATCAACAAGTCTGGTGATAGTGGCGAAAAATCGGGGTCGACAAACTCGGCATCCACCCAGGAGCTGCTGCAGGCGTGTCGCTCCCCGTCCGATGTTGCAAATGTGATCAAGCAGACCTATTGCGCCCAGCTGCGCAAGATGCTGCAGGTCTCCACCGTCGACGACGACCTGATGATGATGCGAGGTGTGGATCTTGGTTTCGACTCGCTGCTTTCAGTCGACGTACGCTCGTGGTTCCTCAAGAACTTCCGCGTCAGTATTCCAGTCCTCAAGATCATGGCTAACGAAGTGCGCATGTCTAGCTTGGTCGAGCTGGCCGCTGGAAGCATCCCCGCGGAACTCGTGCCACAGGTTCAGCAATTCAACGTTGTCCAGACTGGCGCTTCGACACCAAATACTGAGAACAGTGAGCCGTCGGCTCAAAACAGTGACGTTGATACGACGAGCACCCGCGCTACTCTAACTAACACTTCGGGCGCAGTGACTCCTGACAAAGAAGTCAAGGCCAAGTCTGGCAGCCCTCCGACGGTAGACTGGGACTTTGAGACCACTCCGCCTGAGCCCTTTACTCTCGACAAGCTCATGGATGCGCCCAAACCAAAGGAGAATCCGGAAGTCGTCGTCCTCACTGGCTGCAGCGGCCTGCTTGGCCACCACCTTCTCAACACGCTTGTGGCGCAACCGTCGATCCGGAAGATCATCTGCCTTGCAGTCCGTCGGCTAAACGAGCGCATCGAAAGTGGAGAGATTCCCGTCCCAAGCGAGCGCATCGTATACTACGAAGGCGACCTCACATTTACCTATTTCGGCCTAGACGTTGCAACCTGGACGTCTGTCTTCCGTGAGGCCGACGCAGTCATCCACAACGGCTCCGACACGTCGCATCTGAAGTACTACTCTGCACTGAAGCGCGCAAATGTCGAATCGACAAAACAGCTCATCGCCACCTGTCTGCAGCGCATGATCCCCCTTCACTACGTCTCATCGGCTGGTGTAGCACTTTTCACCGAGCTGGAAGCCTTCCCACCGATTTCGTGCACCAAGACGGGTAAGACACCACCAGCCGACGGCACGCACGGCTACATGTGTGGAAAATGGACGTGCGAGAAGATGCTCGAGCGAGTGTATGATAAATACGGTTTGCGCATTGTCATTCAACGTCCGTCGACCATTATCCGCGACGGCGAAGACGCAACTGTTGAGCGTGCGGGCTTCGATTGGGTCAACTCGCTCCTGCACTTTGCACACAAGACGAAGACGGTGCCGAGAGTTGTTTACAACGCCGGCGCTTTCGATCTCGTGTCTGTCGAAACGTGCTGCGAGGATGTTGTCCGAGAGTTACCAGACCAAGGACGCCATGGCATCACGTACGTGAACAACGTGGGTGATGTAGTGATTCCCATGGCGCAGATGGCGGATGTGGGGTTGAGCAAGGTTGGGAAAAGGTATGAAGTTTTACCTATGGAACAGTGGACGACGATGGCGGTGGAGGCGGGTATGCATCCTGCTGTTGCGGCGTTGATCGAGACTTTTGATGAGCCCGGGGTAGAGAAGTACCCGGCGCTGTTGAAGTCGGGTGTGTAGATACTTAGTATTCCGCCTCTTTGACCTACTGAGAATCGAACTTTAAATAAACAACGTTGTTGTTACAATCGCGATATGAACTAAGGTCGCAACTATCTATACTTATTTTGCGAACAATAATGTATAGGGCCGAACTCTCGTCGTATCGTCTGCGGGCAAAGACGCAACCGATCGGCATCATTCCGAACGCAGCGACGACATGGTTATTTACGTTCACTGTACCTTATATGTACAACACCGATTCCGGTAACCTGGGTGCCCGCACTGGATTTGTGTTCATGGGAAGTTCAATGCTTGTGCTGATTGGCTCCTGGTTCCTTGTGCCGGATCTGCATGGTTTGAGTACAAATGAAGTCGACTGGCTGTATGCACAGAAGACTTCGGTAAGACATTTTCAGCAGCATGCCGATAGCGCAAAGATCAGCGCACCGGAGAAGGTACACAACACCGACGTATGAACTAGGGTGCTGTGCAGTGTGTTATCCAGATTAGTTACCCTTCGTCCTCCAAATATGCATTCTTCACTCTCTGCCATTGTTAATTTGACTTGTGTGACAAAAGATCACGCTAGCTATCGTAGCTAAGCGTGACGACCACGCTAAAACGTGATTTTGCTCAGCTTCAGACGGCTCACCACTTGGCGTGATACGTGTCTAAAACAGGCAGCTATTTCAGCCCGCAATTGCCTCGGTACAAACCAAAGGCAGCCATCAAAACTTCTTATTCAACAACAACCACTGTGGGTCGCCAAGATATACTACCAAGAAGTGGCACGTATACCTCGGTCTCAGGCGCGTGTCATGGCGCGAACCAGCAGCAACCTCACCCTACATAAAATGTCGATGCAACGATACATTCGTCGACACAGATCATGGCAAGCATTCCTCCTCCTCCGCCCCCTCTGCCGAAGAGCAAAACAGCTAGATCAGTAACGATGACTGCTTCGGAACCCGCGTCCCGTCCATTTTCAATCAAGGGAAGCACGGAGGATCAAGTGTTCGAATTCCAGGACATACAGGGTGGTGCTGGTGCCTTATCCCTCCAGCCCATCATCCGCCATTACCTTGGCGTACCCCGGGCGCATCAAGTCTCCACGACCGATCTGTACAAAATACTGGGACGACTACGGAGCTTGCAACATACAGTTGCCAACTACAACGAGGGAGTCGTCTCATCTACACCTGCCTTCTTGCACTACTGGAGACCACGGACTTTGAATCTCTTCTCAGGCTTCGGTTTCCGTCTCAGTCGGGTTGACCAAGTCATCCAAATACCGGGGCTTGAAGACGTGATCCGGATCGTCGAGCATGCCTTTCAAGAGCAGATTGATGAAGCACGTGACACCATCCAGCGCGGTTTGATCACCTTCGAGGCGCTGGGCGAATTATATCGCCCTGGAGTTCCAGTTCAGGCAGTGATGGGCTCTGGAGATTCGGCCGCAGTCTTTCTTGTCAACGAGTCTTTCTATCAAGAGAATCGGGGCTTGACAGGAGTTCAGAGGACATTCAACTGGACAATGGAGTTCGTGGCGACAATGGGCACGCACTTCACCGTAGTGAACTTGACCGAGCAATTGAACGGCTGGACAGGCGTTCGCGCAAGATCGCTATCAGAACTCACGTATACGCCAGTATCACCTGTCGAGTTGAGCGAACTCAGACAAAGGGGAGAGCGATATGTTGAGTTTGCCACTAGCGGTGTCAAATTTCTGGCATACTCTCGCGCATCATTCTACCGCCATGTGCGACCATCACGTCCAAGCTATTCTTCTCTTGCCAGTACGTCGAGCAGCCAGCTTCCCTCAGAAGGCCGTGTTATGATCGATGTAGATCGCGGCGCTCTATTGGACCACCAGCCTTGCC
Organism: Alternaria alternata; assembly: GCF_001642055.1. Lineage (NCBI taxonomy): Eukaryota > Fungi > Ascomycota > Dothideomycetes > Pleosporales > Pleosporaceae > Alternaria > Alternaria alternata. The sequence continues at coordinate 778,791 of NW_017306210.1, forward strand.
AGGGTATGGATGAATCAATGCTAGCCATGACGAAGACCGCCGAACGTTATCGACAGTGGCGCAACACATCATCTGGAAAGAGCTCTGCAACGGATGTGCTCACTCTATGGGATACGGTCCCTGATGAGTTCATTCCCTACTGCTGGCCTGCCCTTGTCGGCTTTAGCTTTACTGCAAAATGTTGGGGCCACGTGTTGGTCTCAGGTCTTTCGCCGATCCAGTTCCAGGACACCGCATTTCAACATCTTGTTCTAGCCGAGGAGTACAAACACCTCATTCGTGCACTCGTAAGATTCGGAAACGACGCCAGTGTCAAAGATATCGTTGACAACAAACGCAGCGGCAGTATCTTCCTGCTCCACGGCCCTCCCGGCGTCGGGAAGACACTAACAGCCGAAGCTGTTGCTGAAGTCCTGCATCGCCCGTTATACTACGTGACGATGGGAGAATTAGGCACGACGGCAGAAGATATGGAACGCCGTCTCTCAGATGTGCTTGAACTATGTTCCGAGTGGAACGCTATCATAGTCCTAGACGAAGCCGATGTTTTCCTCGAGCAACGCCGCACTTCCGACCTGGTCCGCAACTCGATGGTCTGCGTCATGCTGCGCCTTTTGGAGTACCACTCAGGCATTCTGTTCCTCACTACCAACCGCATGCGTAATCTGGATCCAGCGTTTGAAAGCAGAACTACACTCGCCCTACGATATAACCATCTGACGCCCGAGGCTAGAGCCCAAATTTGGAGCAATTTGCTCAAACGGATCTCGTTACAGATGGCAAAGAACATCGATCCCATGGTCCTTGGACAGCATGAATTCAACGGTAGACAGATCAAGAGCGCAATCAGGCTGGCGTGTGCAATCACGAAGGAACGGGACCAGTCTATGCTGACAATGGAAATCGTGAAGGAAGTAGTGAGGATTATAGAAGTTGGGAGGGCAAACATAGCGGATGACGATTCTTGGAAAATGCGCGAGGGGTAACATAAGTCTTATTCGGGGTTTTATATACTGTAATGGCTGGTAAAGAGAGTAAGAATTCAAGATCTGTTCGCTCAGGAAAATGCTCCTTTCTTATATCCTCCGATAACGAAGTATCGGATACACCTGCTCTAAGAACTCTGTGGGCCGGCGCACTTCCTACCTTAAACTCTTTTCCTAATTCTGTACGCCGGCTCTCCACTATAAACGAGCCTCTTATCAGTCTAACCTAGGCAGGAAACAGCAATCTCGCCATTGATTTTCCTATCGGGGGTAAGGACGGGGAGCCAGATCTCGTATTCCTTCTCACTAGGATGTCCCTTGACCTCATAGTAGTTGTAGAGAGGCCAGAAGGTGATTTGACCCTGTTTCGGGCAGTCGACGTCAAACGTAATTCCTTCAGTGACAGTAAACGTCTCCGACTGGCTGACTTCCACACCGACGCTTGCAGAGAAAGCTTCTATAGCGCCTCCCATGCTCACTGACGTTGTAACGCTGTAGGTCTGGCTTTCAGAAACTTCGTATGAGTAGCCGACTTTGCTGTCGAGGCGCAAACCAAGTGTGAAGACATCAGGGTTGCGGACGTTGAGCGCCGTGAAGCTGACGTCCCAGCTGTCATCCTCACTCTGGCGCTTAGCAATTCCAGCAGTGTCGCTGCCGCTCATGGTGTCGTTGCGCCACTCAAGGTAATCCTCCAGACTAGAGTGGCCACTGTTCATGCCATTGGCAAAGGTTTCCACGTTGAGGCCCGGAAACTCTGCTCGTTTCATCGCGCGCTTAGTCGGGGGACCATCACCTCCCTCATCGTTGGTGACCTCCAGAAACTCCAAGGCACCAGTGAACTTGCCTCCGGAAAGGAAGGGCATGCATCTGTCCCTCACACTTGTATAGAGCTGGTGAACCTGACCATCTGTAATGGTGCGAGGGTTGTTTGGGTCGTCAGTCCCTGATTCTTGGAAGCAGTGGGAGATGAGGCAGTTTCCGCCGTCCCACCACCAGTGATAGCAAGATGGCGCAGGGTTAAGCTCGCCGTTGGTATGGGTGATGTGAGTGCTTCCCTCTAGGTTGAAAAACTTTACGGTCTCATCACCTAGAAACACAAAGTGTCAGATTCAGGCCACAGCAAAAGGGCTAAACGAGCAGAACTTACAATCCTCGTAGCTGGGCCTAAACGCGCCATTGCATAAAACCGCTTGGCAATTTACGAGCCCAAGACCCGCCGCGAAGGAGACGAGGGTGAAGCTCTTCATTTTGGAGAGGCTATCGGGATGTATAGATAGAGACTCGTGTCCGTAGGGTACTCGCTGTAGTTGATAGAGAGAGCTGCTGATGAGAGAAGATGCAGACTGGCACTGCAGGACATCAGTCTGTTTTTATAGCTATCTCGTCAGGCCTCCAGACTCTTGGAGTCTCTCATAACGCCCGGCTGAGGTTACATGTGGTGAAGCACGTCCTGTTGCTACACATGCTGTTGTCATGGCCTCGCGCGGGACGATTGTCTTCAGGAAGGTGCGATTCTATCCGAGCCAAGAGTATTGATGACATTTACGACTGCACGGATCGAGATCATCGTGGGAAAAGTCTAGTCCGTGATTCATGTCTCGGAGCCTCCGGTTGTTGGGTTTAACGATATGGGGTGGTGATCAGCCATGCGGTCTTTGCACATAATAGCACGATGGAACATCATAAGAGTAGTTCGCATCGCCTACAACTATAGTGCCCGAAGTCCTGCAGGAGTTTATCTGGGCGCCCAGACTATCTGGGGCGAAGAGAGAGCCTTAGTCTAGTACCTGAGGCTTAGCCTACGTCAGATGGTTACCGGCAGTAGCACCGAAGTGGTGCGAGGGGTACGGACATAGAGGTGGTAAGCTGGAAGCCTAACAGTAAAGGCCGTGGTATCGCGTCTTCAGAGCGAAGTTGTACGTAGCCTCATGGAAGGATAAATCGGCTGCACGGCAGATAGACAAAGCTAGGTACTCATCCCACCGGAACACGGCACACCTACCTACCTATATTACTGTCACCTTGTGACAAGGTATGGATGGACCTGTTATCTTATGTTCGATCGATTCGTTGCTCCACAACAAGAGTGGACCTGGGTGGGATCGGCTGCGGCCCGCTCCTTGCTTGAGTAGGCATAGTGAGGCCGTAAACCTTCGACCCGCATCCGCCTAGGGTATATTTGTGGGGTATATCTCGCTTGATGCTTCCTGAGGTTGCAAGCGAGCGGACCTCGGGACCAATAAGGATGATGTCGGGCTTCACAACCAACAAGGCGACCCACGTCGTTAACTTTCGCAAACGCCTGTCTGCCTTGGAAATGCAAGGCTCATTATTGTCGCGTATGATGGGACCAGCGCATCAGGATGTAGCATTCTCGCACGACAGTCTAGTCAAGAACCAGGTGCTGCTGCTACAATTGGTAAAGTCGCGATGTGCACGAGGCAGGAGGCCTAAAGTAGGAATGCATTACACCAACAATTCTGCTGACGAACCCATCGGTGGAAATATCGGCTCGTTCGCTGAGTTCTCCAAGAGCTCTCGTGTCGCCTGGTATAGCGCTATCACGGTATACACGTTCGGCTCCATGTGCGCCCTTATATCCGCAATTTTGACCTCCGGGGTTCGGGGGGTATATGTACCCAGTTCCGGCGTTCGCAATGACAATGTCGAGGTGCTAGATTCTGTGTTCTTGCTGCAGCGCGGCAACGGCCACTTGCGCGTCCTTCTCGACGCTTGCGTCGAGCTTCACGATCACGAGCCGGCTGTCGAGACCTATGAGCAGCTTTTGCAGTGCATGTGCGGACGTGTGTGCTGGGTTCTGCACTGCGGCAATGACGGTTTGTAAGGCTTTTGTTAGGAAGCACTAGGTAAGGCTAAGGTCTATGCCTCGATTGGTGCCTGTGATAAGGATCGTGGTTGATGCCATGTTGTCAAGGTGAAGGTGTAATCTTCTACCTCTTCTGGTATTTTAGTCGTGAAAGTTTGACGGTGGTGGTTGTTCTTGCTAGAAGAGTATGAGGTAGACCTTCTGCTCTACGATAGAACATGTCTCTCCCTTTGTAGACGCGAACAAGCTTGTAATATTTGGAGCATGGGAGAGTATACGTATATACAAAGTACAAGGCGCTAGTCGTGGAAATGGCATGTGTGGGAGTTCACCACTAACTATTGAAAACTTTGTTAAGCTTTGCACTTTCAAGCCTGAAGTTCCATGTACGAAGCAAGTCTTTGATACACAGGCAGTTCGTACATAGATCTTACCAACCACTGTACCACGTACCCGAGTTGAGGTTAACCTCCAAGGCTTTCTAGATATGGCGGGCCGCAGATACAGGTGCATGTAGCTAAGCGATCCAAGGTAAGCACAAAGCAGCATAGCGCGACACTACTTAACGGAGAAGCGCTCGATAATGCACTGCTAGCTACATACAGTTCAAGCAATTGACAACCCATTCCACTCCTTTGACAATGAGCTCAGGCTGGGTCATCTGCACGAAGTGGCCACTCTCACGCGCAAATACCAGCTTGCCCTTCGTTGAAAGCTCGAGATGTCTCTTCTGGATGCTCTCACTCTTCTCGTCGGCTGTGCTAATCAATGCGCGTACTCTGGTCCTCTGGTCCTCGCTTCCATTGCCTCTCGCAATCCCAGCATTATACATCCCGTTCCAATCCCTGCTTCGCATGCCGCCGATCACGTATACTGGCTTTCCGCCAAGCAGCGGCTGCTGTTGATCTAGCCGCTTACTCCGCAACGTCTCGAAGCTCGCAGCGTACTGCTCATCCTCCAGGCGCGCGATTGTTGCGTACTTCTCGGTCGATTCATCGGCCATAAGCGCATCCCATTCGGCCTGTGTCATCTTATGCTCTTCCGCAAGACCCTTGGCTATGTATGGGTCAATGCCCTCAGAAACAACCTGCAAATCGGGGTCGTTGACGTTTAGCACCTGCGGCATTGACTCATGATTGGCGTCGACAAGGACCAGGCCAGCGATGTGGTTGCCGTTTCCCGTGAGGGCGATGAACTCATTGATGAGTACACCAGCCCAGGAATGCCCGACAAGGATGAGAGGATTGGTGATGGGAGCGTTCTCGACAAGGTGTCGAAGATCCTGCGCGATGTTTTGAGCTGTTGGTGGATGTGGGGAAATATCGGAGTGGCGATAACCAGCGCGGTCATAAGTATAGCAGCGCATCGAAGACGAAAGCTGTCGAACCACCGCTGCCCAATTCAGGCTGCTGCTTGCGACACCAGAAACGAAGACAACCACCGGATCGTGTGTACTACTGGGTTCCGGACCGTGAGAGTAAAGCGCGAGGGCGCGAGTGCCATCGACAGCTACCAGTGTTGGAGTAGAGTCTGTGGAGATCATGTTATCGTGGTCCTCTTACGCGCTTGTTGGCTCGGGATTTTGGTGTTGCTACGCGACGCGATGCAAAGTTCGGATGGAATGGCAGACGGAACGTGATACGCGATGCGATCATCTTCTCGTTCTCTTCTTTTGTAGTGACGCGGTCGCGACGAGTTTGCAAGCAGCAAATGAGTCGTCATTACAAAGCATAGGTTCGGAGTCACGGCATCGAAGCTAATGTATTCAGGCGCGCCACATAGCTTATCTCGCGCGAGAAGGCTTGCGCATGAGATTGGCGTAACGCGAGGGGTACAGGTGTCGCTTGGGCAAAGTTCGTAAGGCGTGGCCCTTTCTATGGGTCGCGTTTGTAAGCGAAGGGCGCACGCAGGGCCTGACTTGGCTCCAGGCCCGCTGTCGTCCAACAATGTTTCTTCTACAGCACCCTCATAGCCCCGCCGGTCCCGCACCACGCTGCTCTCTATCCGCCTCGCAATCCTGCACGCGCACCAGCGCCGCCACGTCAAGTGAGTCGACTACGCCATCGTCATTCTTCCCACGCGGCCTGACAAACGGTGATACCTGGCGCCTTGACATATTCGAGGGCGACGAGTACGAGCGTAAAGAGGTCACGATTAGGGCCCTGAGAACGAGGGTCGTGCCGGCGATGCTGAGAACTGGGATGTACAAGGTAACGAGGTCACCGCGCAGATGCACATCTGGATTGCTGGGGAGCATAGGTTGAAACGTGAGGAGAAGATGGGCCGCTGGGTTGGACGGAAGGCTGATGACGAGGGGTCCCACCGTAGGCCGAGCATCAATGGTAGGCCTGCGGTGGGCGATGGGGATGTTTACTGACACTAGATAGACGTGGATGATGCTGTTGCTGCACTGGACGATGCTACAGGTGGGCGGGGGGTCAAAAAGACATCTCGAGACAGCTTGAGAGCGGTGGCCAGGCTGAGGGGAAGGCGCTTGCTGGCGCTGTCTATGGGCTGCATAGCGGACTACCAGCTCGTGACAACTTCGCTTTGCGGCGAGCGTTCGTCATGCAGATGGTGCAGCGAACCACCACACAGACTCTACAGCTCGAACTCTCACGCAGTTTGAGCAGCGATCTTAGCTTACTTGCCATCATAGCATCATCTGCGCACTATTGTATGTGGGTAGTGTGAACGTGCAGCTCGTGCGTCTACACCAGACGTCACTAGAGCTGCTGCAAAGATTGGACGTCAATCCTAGTCGCCCAGCCCTGTCACGAAATCCTTAGTCAGAACAGGCAATCACTACATAGGCCCAACTAGCTGCCATGTCCGGCTCCTCGACCCAGGCGGAGTATCGTAGTATCTGTGCGCTGCAGCAAGGCAGCCACAAACAAGAGGACCGCAAGCGAGACGATCTCAACTCAATCAACAACAATTACTGCTCCTCCACACGCATGACACACGAGCACAACTCGCCCTCAAACTAGCAATTTCACTACTTCAATGTGCAAAACTTGCCTTCACGCGATATTTGAAGCTAACTTATGTCTCCATCGTGTCTTGCCCACGCCGCGAACGATAGACCTCATCCCCACATATCAACACACCCTTCCCGCCATGTTCGGCAACCCTTTTGATTACAGCCCCCTCTTCAGCCCTCGCCCGTCACGCATCTAGAGTCACCACCACACCTACAAATCTTTCTTCTCAAGTCATGAAGACAGCCTGACGCCCGACTCCTCCCTTATGGACATGCGCAGTCTCCGGTTAGGGTTATAAAACACTTTATCCATATCGTCATTCCTAAACATCTACCTTAGATTGTCCCGCCATTGCGTCTAGCCACTTCATCCTACGCGCGTTTGAATCACAACTCATCTTTCTCTCCTGCCGTGCTGTACTGCCCCGATGTTGCGCCACCAGACAGGCCGTTACCAACGATAACGCCGTGCGGACCCAACAACACAGCAAAGTCCCTGTGAACTCCATTCTCATTTGCTGGAAGGTAATAGCACCTGTCACCAGACGACCGAGCCCCATCAAATTGCCATCCGGCAACGTAATTGTTGCTTATACCTCCCATGCAACAATCATACGGGGAGTCGCTCGTCCAGTTGGCCTGGAAGAGCTGCCCGACTATACCGCTTATAGGGACGTTGCTCTGCATGTTTGCCATGAAGTAGCCGTTGCATTGTACATAGGGCCATGGCACTGGGGTCATGTATGGGCCTGTTAACGTACTAATGGCCTCGGTGTATGTGAAAATGGGGCTTGTTGTGGTAGCGTGGACGGTACTCGTTAACGTGGTTGTGGTGGAGACGGTTGGCGAGACAACAGAGGTCGAAACAATCTTGCTGGTGGTGTAGACTGTCCTCGTGGAACCTGTACGAGTGCTTGTTACCATGCCACTGGTGATTGTTGTGTATAACTGCGGCTCCAAGTGTATGAACGTCACACAGTAGACATAGACAGTGTCCAGCAAATTTGGCGGTTCGACCCTGCCATCAGTCTTGGCTAGGAGATGGTCATCGAAGCAAGCCCAGGGCAGGCTTTCCATAATTGCTCGTGGCGAGGCTTTAGGCGTCTCGGAGCCAAAGATTCCACAGGATGCTACGGCGGAAATGTTCACAGTCGTTGTGGTTGTCATCTGATACGCTGTCTTCAATATTGTTGACGTTACGACGGCGGTCACGACCTCGGTACTAGTTGGTAAAGTCTTCGTCGTTGTGCTATTGATTATGCTTGTTCTAGAGCAGGTTAGCATTCAAGCAGCATTGCTGTTGTGGTTTCGAAATATACTTTGTAAGAACAACGGGCGCAGGAGTGACCCATATTGTGCCTCCGCTAACAGTCGTCGTGATAGTACTCGTGAAGTCATATATCGTTGAAGTCAAGTAAAATGTTGGTGTAGTAATGCCTCCAGCAGTTGATAGGGAGTTATACGTAAAACCTACAGCCATCAATTAGATGCCATAGGGTTAGGAGCTGCTTTTGGAATCACGAGTGACCAACAGTGTGAATCTATGTTTTGGCTCCATATAGTCTGTTGCAACTAGAAAAACACACCGAGGATACTTACTAGTAAGCTGTCAGTCAACATTCTTAACATTCGCAGCACGCCTACCCTACCCTAGAGGATGTGCGCGATTGCACTACAATCGCGCTGTTTTGTTAGTAGCGATAAGAATGCGATAAGAAGCGAGGCGTAGGATCGCGGTAGTAGGATCGCGGTTAGCTAGCTACACTAGAGAGCTAGCTAGAGAAAAT